>NW_022749760.1:1024850-1059383 GCF_011630105.1 Anneissia japonica
GTTCTATAGTTATTAGAGTCTTTAAGTTGTCCTTCCGCTTCTTTAATATAGTCTTCCTTGTTTAAAATTGTTGTGTTACCGCCCTTGTCAGCTCTCTGGATGATAATGCCGTCGTTGTTTTTAAGGTTGGTGATAGATCGGCGTTCGGGTTTTGTAAGGTTGTTTTCAGGTTTCTTGGTTGAGCATTCATTTATGAAAGTATCTAGATGAGACTTGGCCTTGCTAACGAATGAATCGATGTAAACGTTTTTTCCAGGTGGGGGTGTCCAACGTTTATACGTCAGTTTGTTGCGCTTTGCAGATGTAGGCGTACTGTCTGTTTTGTCTTTGATGTGTTCTTTGAGTCTTATTCTGCGAGTGAAGTCATTGAAATCACAGCAAAGGTCTACAGGGTCAAGCTTCCGTGTGGGACAAAATGACAGGCCTTTGGATAAGAGCGACTGTTCGCTGTTTGAGAGCTCATGGTTGGATAGATTGACCACAATATTGTTATTGGGCCCATTATGATTGCTCTGAGATGTGTATAAGAGACAGGGGCATAATCATGTTTTAATATTTTAGATAGTTTGTCCTAGTCCTTTCAATAGTTGATCTTTGGCTACAATATTTTGAAGTTTATTGTGCTTGCGTTTAAAGTTCTGGTATAGGTGGCGCCGGTAAGAGCTGTTTAAGAATCGAGAAACACCAACATACTTGCAGGGATCATTCAAAGTTGCCTTCAGGTTGGTTTCCGATGCTTTGATTTGAGTGCTGATACTGGCCTGTTTGGAATAGGCCGTCCTGAGTACGAGGTTACGAATCTTAGAAGATGCCTGAGCACACACTCTGTTAGCTATAGCTAGACAGGACTGGTCGGTGGTCGTATTTTAAAGTGGGTTCTGGATTCTTAGTCCGTTTGGTTCAATATCTAGTCTCTTGCATTGTGTCAAGAAGACGATATCCGATCTGGCATTTGCGAGTTTATGGAGAAGATGTTCATGTTTACGTCTTGCGTGGAGATTAACCGTGTCAAGTCGGGGTCCAAAATACATGAAGAAGGCGTGTCCACGTGTGTTTCGAAACATATGTAGAATATAATATAACGTAACAGTAAAGAAACTCAAATACGTAAGATGTTGACTTTAGAAACACTAAAATTTATTAGGCGAATATTTCGGCTACTCCTGTAGTCTTTGTCAACGTTTACATGGCAATATAACTACACAGAGATAGCACTCAATGTTTCTCAATATTAACTGAACCCTTGCCCAATGATCTATGTGTAAAACACTAATATAATGAAATAATCGAGGCTGAAATATTGTATTTTAAACTGGGTAGCAAGCCGTGAATGAACGTGATCGATAAGGCCGGCTGTAAAAAAATAATAGCAGGCGCGTGTATCAGTGGTGGTAGGCCTCATGACGCGGACAAAAATTGATAAAATGCTTACTCTATTTCAAACAAAAATAATATTTATAGCACCTTCTCGATATAATTTATTACATTGGAAAATGAACGCAGTGTCTCATCAATACACATTGCCCTACAGATCGCAGTCGGTAGGTCGCAGAGAGCGAATTGGATTTGTCGTACGACGCAGGGAGTGCCCGGTATTATTCTTTCTTAAATAATTATAAAAATTACAATTTTTCATGGGACCTCATTTATATAAAATGTGTTTATTTTGTTAATAATGTGTTAATCAGTTTATTATGTACGGTACGGTATGTATTTCTATTTATTGCACAGGATTTACTGATTATTTTTGGAATTAGAGGTTTATAAAAGGATACCGTTGTGTGATTAATCCTGGTGCTTTCTAAGACGGAGTCGACGTTAAGGTAAATAAAACCGAAAATAAAAAAAATTGTTCCAAAGGCATAATTGCATACATTTTTATATCATTTGAAACATCTTGAATATATTATACTGTGTATGATGATGATCAGGCATACAACTTTCAAGAAAATACAAAAGCAGCATGGTGTCCCTGTGCATTTTGCAGACGTATTTGTGACATAGTTTCATGTACATTGGTACAAACCAAAGTTGTCAGTTATTTCATTTGGAAATAGTGTCAGTGTAATCTTAGGTAAGCAGTGACGTGATTAACAAAAGCAAGAATTGAGTCCAATGAAACTGTTTATCATCTTGATACCTTCCGACGAAAATTGACCCTACTGGCGTCTGAATTGAACTTTATTAGAACACTTTTGTATCAGTGGCACACGCCATCTGGTGGTGCATACAAATAACAAGCAACATTTCACAAAATACAAAGAAAAGATAAAAAAAAAAACAATCAAGTATGAAAAATACGAATCAAAATGATAGAAAGTAAACATTAATTAGTACGATGGAAGGAATATTCCATGACTAAGAGATGTGCTGCCCAAATCTACAAGGCGGAGCCTAGCCGAATGGAGCAGTCTAAGTTTCAGAGAATTAGCCACGGCGTCCCTACCGATCGATGTAACGTTACGTTATGTGGGTGTTTTATAGATTATTAAGAATGGTAATATCACTGAAAAAATAAATAAAATGACAGTTGAATGACCAACAAAGACATCTGAAGACAATAGTTCGTCATTAGAAGTTATTTAATATAGCTTTATGATTCGGAAAATTAATCTCAAAATCGACTTGCCGTCCCCGGTGTTGTCAGTGACGTCGTACGATTTGTGTGCGAATTTTACAAATTAACCCCTAAGTAAAAAAGAGTTGAGCCATGTAGTACCTTGTAAATCAACCCAGAAACCCGTAGTTTTTTTATTGTTTATTGGTAGCGTCCCTTCGCTAACAAAAAATAGTTTTTTGGCAGTTGCGTCGTAAGGATTAATGTATAAAATATAACACCTGCAGTAGCGGTGCCCATAATGCAATAGCAGTGCCCATCTAAGGATTAATATATAAGATATAACAACACCTGCAGTAGCGGTGCCTGTAATGCAATAGCGGTGCCCATCTAAGGATTGTATAAAATATATACTAGTCCAATGAAACTGTTTATCATCTTGTTACCTTCCGAGGAAAATTGATCCTACTGGCGTCACCACGGCGTCCCCACCGATCGATCTAACGTGACGTTTATGTGGGTGTTTTATAGATTTTTGAGAATGGTAATATCACCAAAAATTACATAAAATGAGTTGAGTGACCAACAAAGACAACTGAAGACAATAGTTTGTCACTATAAGTTATTTAGTATAACTTTATTCGGAAAATTCATATCGAAATCTAGTTGCCGTCCCTGGGGTTGTCAGTGTCGTCGTATGATTTGTGTGCGATTTTTACCAATTAACCCCTAAGTAAAAAATAATTGAGCCATGTGGTACCTTGCAAATTAACCTAGAAACCTGGTAGTTTGTTGATTGTTTATTGGTAGCGTCCCTTCGCTGCCAAAAATAGTTTTTTTAGTTGCGTCCCTAGTGACGTCGTGAGGGCATGGTGAAGGCTGGTTCGATTTGGTGGCACATCGATTGAGTATTTTCATTCATCTGGCCGTGTAAGTCAGTAGCGTATCTAAATGACTTGAAATGGGGTGGTGGGAGCTGATGGGGGCGCGAAGGTGAAGTGGGAGGCAGTAGTATTATAGGCACCACAACTGCAGGTATTGTTATATTTTATATATTAATCCTTAGATGGGCACCGCTATTGCGTTAATGGCACCACTACTGCAGGTGTTGTTATATTTTATATATTTAATCTTAGATGGGCACCACTACCGCAGTTATGGGCACCGCTGCTGCAGGTGTTGTTATATCTTATATATTAATCCTCAGATGGGCACCGCTATTGCATTACAGGCACCGCTACTGCAGGTGTTGTTATATTTTATATATTAATCCTTAGATGGGCACCGCTACTGCAGGTGTTGTTATGACCACCCTAAAATTAATATGGATATGAACAATATGAAATAATTGAGACATACAGTGCTAGGCTGAAATGAACATAAAATTGCTATGGCTACTTAATTATTCATGAACCTGCAATAGTGTCGCCCATATAACGCTTACCTATCAGCGCCGGGTAGTTGGCTCAATATTTTATACTGTACTGCCCTCTTTCGTTGAATTATGGATTAAAGCGACAATTCAAGAAATGTAATTACGTTTCGGCAGATTTTGAGTATTTGAACGAACATTTCTCTATTCTACGTCAAGTTGTACATATGGTGCATATCATATTGAACAACTACGTGGAGTGTTAACGGGAAAAAAAATCTCCCAGTCACATCCATTGATTATCATTAATACCAGAAGTAGACATATCATTATGCCTACCTTTCTTGTTTTTTTTCAATATGCGCCTGAGACGTCATTTTGGCAAAAATTAATTTTAAAAAATGCCTGAAGCACAGATACGCTCTTGTTAAATATTTATTGCTATTAAAATATAACGGAAGAGCCAAAAATGCATGCGCTGGAAACCTGCTATATTACGTTTTAATTAATTATTAGTATTCCATAATGCAATTGCGGCGTGCCATAGGCTATCAAGGATTCGTGATTATAATTATTCTCTGTGCAAAAAAATCGTTAATCGGATAGTGCTATACACAGCGTAAAGTATGCGCTACAAAGCAACAAGGAATTCTCGTTTAGCTTGTTTAATGTAGCCTTTGTGATGTTTACGTTCTTCTAGCATTAAGGCTTCAATTTGACGGAAATGGCATCATGCAGAAGTGTTGTGGAGATATAGTAATTTGTGTTCTATCGACAATTAAACTTCAACGTTGAAATGTATGTACTGTATATTCAAAATAGTATATTGTTATGTCATTTTAGGTAAATACAGTATTTAAATTGATATTTTCATTAACTAAGATAATTCGGAAACCTCCATGGTCTTAAAAATTTTATGTTTACATAGGCCTATACATTCTTCGAGTTGGCTGCCGCTGATAAGTGATAATGCTTAGCGTAAGTATAGATACAGCAGTGACTGTACGTATACGCCTTGTGTACACAATTGAGTATAACTGTAACATTGAAATGTATATGTCAGTGTTATATTGGTACAATGGCATTATGCTACTAAAAAGCTATTCAATATTTTGACTTAATATTCAAGAAAAGGGATGTGAGCCTATATAATTATGAGGGAATTATGAATTTTCCCATCTGTATAATAGGCCTCAGTAGGCCTACGAATTAGGCCTATCAATAGGCTATTAATTTTCGTATGAATTGATTAATTACTGTTCATTTAAATGAGAAATTTAAGGTCTTTAAATTATTATGATTACCATTTGTTTTTTTGTATCTGTAATTTAGATCGACTGAAATTACGTTGGTGTGATGGTCTGTGACGTAAGCCGACTCTTTGAACTGCCTCCGAGTATCTCAACACCTCGATTCATGTCACCTGAGCATCAATTCCATACCCTGATTAAAATTTTATACTGCGCTCACAAGTATTAAGATGGCGACTGTAGATCATCGAATACTACGTAACATTTCGCTTGATTCTACGAATGTTGACGAAGAGGACGAGATGATTCTTAACAACCACGTCTGCACGCACGTACCTAAGGATAGATTTAATAGCGTGTACGCATCGCTCGTGCTTGCTGGCATTGGGTTTCTTCTACCATACAACAGTTTCATAACCGCTGTTGACTATTTTCACTCCCAATACCCCGGTAGTACGATCGTGTTCGATATGAGTTTGACGTATATCGTGATTGCGTTTGCCGCGGTTCTTTTGAATAACTTTCTCGTGGAGACGCTTAGTTTCACGTTCCGTATATCATTTGGCTATGTTGTTGCTTTCTTTTCGTTAATCATGATAGCGATATTTGAAATTGGTTTGAGTATGTTTTCAGACGGAACAAGCTATGTCATTGTCTTGATAGCCGTTGCCATAGTTTCATTCGGGTGTACAGGTAAGATGACGCTTTTGTTTTGTTTGGTGACAGAAACAATGATGGTGATGATAATGATGACGAGGAGGAAGAAGACGATGATATTTATTATGATGGTTCTGATGGGTAAAGCATGCTGACCTCCCAGGCTCCAACGTATGAAGATGATGATGACGATGATGGTGATGATAACGAGATCGAGGATGAAGAGGCGTAGGCCTATGATGATGGAGATGGATGATGATGAAGATGTAATACACTGATAATAATGCGAAGGCGGTGGATGATGAAGAGAATGGAGGATGAGGATTATGTTAATGAATGGTTACATGTAGATGATGATGGTAACGATGAAGATATAATATGATAATGATCATAAGGATGATTATCATAATAAATAATGATGATGACGATGATGATAATGATGATGGTTCCATGTCAATGATGACGATGTTGAAACTTGAAAATCGTTGGTAAATAATAAGGCCGCAAAAATATAGCAAAATACCTTTTCAATTAATTTAATTTTACATAGGCTTATTAAGTTGATGAACATAAGTGATTACGCAAGTTGCATTGATTCAACGTGGCGCAGTAGGCGTACCGGTATCACTAGAGTGATTATGTGTGACGAACTTTGTAATAATGCGGGGTTATTTTATATATCATAAATATATTTAATTTAGAAGTACTATATTTTAAATATCAACAGTTCAACAATCAAGTTACTATGGCTATGCAGGGATGTTGCCAAGGAAATATACACAAGCTGTTATGACGGGAGAGAGTAAGTTAATTGGTCCTAATTGCTTATTATCATAGGCCTATTATTTATTTCCGCAGTGACAGTTTGCAAATACAGAAAGATATGTTTCTCTCTTTCTCTCTCTGGTGTCTCAATTCATCGTTGTCGCCGCTGGTTACGTATGTTCGTATATATGAATGGTATACATTAATAAATATTAAATCCCTAATTAAAAATCTAAAATATCAACAAATAAAGTTTGAAATATTGGATCATGATGGCTTGTATCACTTTTTTCGGAGTTTGTTTCGACCGTTTTCGGAGTTGGAGGAGTACGGTAGCACACCATTTATTGGAGGGGCACATCATTTGCGGTGATAGTAGTTTCTGTACAACTGTTTCCCTCTCCCCAGCCTTATTGTTATATTGTTTGCTGGAAGGAATATCAGTTTAAAAAAAAGCCTTATGTCAAAATTATCGGTGAATCCCATACCATAATAGCTCATTTAGAAATATAACGGAGATTTAGTGCTTACATTTAAAAAAAAAAAATTACAGTATACCTTGTGTCTATGTCATGGCATGATCAATAATACTAAAGCAATGTACATCAATAGCAATTATCGTTGAAGATATAACGTTTCAATCAAATTGTTGTTGCAGGTGCAGCTGGTCTGTTAACGTCATTGATTCGGATTATCACTAAGCTTGTTCTACACAACGAGCGTATAAACACTTTACTATTCTTTATATTTTCTTCTATTGTTATTCTTGTGTGTTTTGTTACGTACCACACGAGTCGCAATAGTGATTTCGTGCGATACCATGTTGCTATATGTTCGAAAGACGCGCGTTCGACGGCGGATGGTTTTCAAGTTATGACAGAAGAAGAGGTAAGCTTAGCACGACAGACTGAAATGTAATACCGTATTTAACTGTAAAAGCATTTTTTCGTTAAATTTATGTTACCATAAACTATAATATGTAAGTTATGTAAGTGGCTGTGAATGAAGTGAGTTGCACAAAAAGAACCACTCGTAAAGGACTTCGCGTCGTGTAGGCCTTACCGGTACCTTGTCGTACGACGCAGTGAGTGCCCGGCATCTGTGCGTCGTACGACCGTCGGCCGACCAACCTTACTTCACCCCATGAGCGTTAGACGACACGACGCCGTATGCTGATTGTCTGCACTCTGAACGGATCGCCGTTGAAAACGATCCGTTGCCCGCGCGTTGGCGTAACTCGTTCTCCATAGGATTACGTCGGCCCGACGACCGTGGCTTTGACACTATAATCACATCAGAACTGGGGTCTGGGCAAAGTATGTTGCAATAAGGTCGTCGAGGGTCATGTTCATAACTTTGACCTGCGATTCCAAATCGAAAAAGTCGGGGACAGGTTTATCACCAGTAGCGCATGGTAGCACCACCAGTCACGGGGGATCGTGGGTCACGCCATCGAACGATTGGTCGTGCAACTTTAGTCATGCCAGCTCACGATTAAATACTGCTACAAGTTACGCACTCCCCGAGACCAGAGCGGCTTCTGGGGTTCGATCCACTCCAATTACGAACCTGAAGAGGAAATATCTGCTGAGCCCTCGCTGTTTTCATGTGGTTCAACTGACGTGTCCTGGGAGGGTTCATCAGGCGTTGCCGTTACCTGTTGACGTCTCAGATTCTGGATCTGGGTCTCTTCAAAATGCCGGCCTTTTTACCCTTCTTGGGTGGGGGGGGGGCATAGTTTGAATATGAAGATGTAGATTTACAGTTGAAAACTTCGACAAACTTTTAAAGAGTAGGCCTAATTTATTTTGTGTGTTTAGTGACAACTGATACCGAGGCACGATCACAAAGTGATGGGGTCAGCGATCGCGCCACTGGAGTGATTAGTTGCGATTATCGTGTGATCGGTCGTTGATATCACCACCAAAAGCCGACAACCTACTTATTGATATGATCGATGTTTTAAGTCATTGGCTATAATCGGACGACGTGCCATCGATCAAGCCTGGTTTACATAAAAATCGCTACACGCTATCGATGTCTCTTTTGGCGACGCTGATTGGTCAGTTGAATAAGGGAGCGTTCCCGATTGCGTCGGGTACGGGACAGCTACGTAGTGCAAGGACTACGCTGTACGCTGTAGCGACTGTGTAGCGATTCTATGGAAATAAGGCTTCACATGGCCATTAATGAGATCATAGCCAACTTTGCCGATTGGACATTACCGGTGGTTATTATTGAATGTTATCAAGTTAAGCTGATCGTTGTGTAGTGAGTGTAAGGTTAAGCATTAAGGTACGGATACTCACTAAGTTGTTTTACTGTTTGTGAACGTGCGTAAAAAACATTTAAATACCGGGCACACAGTTTTCAAAACTCCAACCGCTGACTTCGTCGCTGTTTACATAACAAAATATTTATTTCTCTAATTTACTTTATAGCAATTGGTAAATGATGTGGTGACGGACGGAGGGACGATGATCAATGCTGTTGGTGGTGACGAAAATGGCGATGAAGGACTGGACGTCGATGGTAGTCGATATCGCTACGTGAAATTCAACGGGCAAAACAGCTTCGAATTGGAGTACGAACAACCAGCATCACACAACACCAAGTGCAATAGTATCAAAAGTAAACAAAAAACTCTGTGATAGTATTGACCTTTTACGAGACTTTAATTGCATTAGAAGAATTTTATTAATATTGATAGTAATAATAAACTATATTAATCTATTGATCATAATTATATAAATGTGATAGGAATAATAATGATAATAAATTTATACCTTATTCCTTAATAAAGCCACCATTTTTCGATTATTGCGTTCGAATCGAATCCCAAGTACGGTATACAATACATTTTATCGATAAAATTCATTTTATAGAATTATTGTTTTAATATTACTCTCTCCATTTAAGGACCACGTCTTATCATCTGTGGTTCTTATGGTATTAGAAAATTGTTATCATAGAGATTAAAGACAGGTAGCATTTTTTTCAATATTATTTCAAAAATAATAATTACTATCATGGGCCCTCATTAATGGCATGGGTCCCCTAATAATAGACCTCTCCAGATTGACATCCCCCTCCCCCCCAAAAAAAGTAATTGCGCCCCTGGCACCGTATAGCGCTTCGCGGTCGTAACTGGGGACCACACCAACATTGCCCCTGTTATTACAGTTTCCCCTCTTGGCGGCCCTGAATACAGCAAATGCAACATACAGTACATTAAAATATCAAATAGGCATAATATCATTATTATCACGAAATATTGTTGTAGTCACGCTATTGTTAATAGGCCTGTTATTGTATATTATTTTATTCTAAATCTCTTCTTAAATCAAAGTATTATACATCAGTTATTATTCATGTTAATTTTGTATCTCTAGTGAGCATCATGAAACGCTATCGCCTGGCGAAGAGCGTGTGGCCGTACATGCTATCGATTGCGCTCGCCTATTTCGTCACCTTGTGCTTGTTCCCTGGAATTGAGTCTGAAGTGATAAATTGCTCTCTTGGTGATTGGATGCCGATAATAATTATGGCGATATTCAACGCCACCGACCTCATCGGCAAGGTAACAATATTTAATTGTATTCTGCATCTGCAACACAATAAGCAATTAAAATGTTACTTCTAATCAGTGTCGGATTCAGAGATGGTTAAAGGGACAGTCACTTGGCCCTCCCCACCCCAACCCTTCCCTCCGCTGTAGCTCAAAAAAGCTTTAATTTGTCAAAATATTTATGTAAAAAATTGTAATGGCTCGCTCACTCTAGAGGGTGCCGGGTCGTCACATGATGATTTTGATAATTCACTATAGCTTACCCTGCAATTCGATACCAGCTTTGGGACCTGAAAATTTAGGGTGGTCTGGGGTTTGGTCTCCATTTAGAGTTAGATTTGTATTTTTAAGATTGTGATTTGGTTCTTTTGAAAAGTGGTCTTGAATTCGAGTGTCTCAGAGTTAGAGGGGTGTCGAATCGTGTGAACTATAGGCCCTAATAATAATAATATTCGTTTCTAGTGATCAAAAAAGAAACTACGTTTTCGCGATTCTCATTTACTTTTCGATCGTGACTGCTGCTCTGGCCATCATTTTTGTCGTCCCACCCACTTCCCACATGATTTACACAATTATTTTTTTTCTGAACGTCGATCTATATGAATCTGTATTTATTCTTTCAAATCATGAGTCTTTGATATGATTTAGTTTAGTTGTAAGATTTTCGGTATGAACTGGTATTGCGTTTAATTCCTTCTCTATTTACGAATATCCGTCTGACACGCCACTGAATACTGGTGAACAGTTTAGTCCTTCCATTTTCATCAATATACGCCTTAGCCCAAACATAATTGTACCGTTCTGTTAAGGCTCCGATCCATAGAATTCCAAATCGACAGCGTAAAACATAGGCCCACGTAAACGAGTGTTCGTGGGACATGCGCGTTTTCCTGTCCTGTTCTTATTGGTGTTGAGCATGACTGAGACTCGGGAAAGATCCATCCAATCATAATACTTATATTCACAAACCAATATTTAATGGTTATTAAAGCAATAGTGCGAAACTTCTTTTTAAGTCTGTTAAAAAAAATAAAATAAAAGAAATTAATACCAACAAAACAAAATATCACTTAACAATACCGTACACAAAGGAATGATTTAATGTTTTTATTCTTATTGTGTCATTTAGCTACTGGCTGCAATACCTTACGCTTGGAAACCGAAGTACCTTCTAATTGCCGCAAGCTCACGTGCTGTGTTGATACCCCTGATGATACTTTGTGTGATCCCCAGAAGAGCGCCAACTCTTTCGAGTTCCGTGTGGGCTATGATATTTTCAGCACTTCTGGGCGTGACCAACGGGTATTTTGGCAGCCTACCAATGATAATTGCTCCTACTACAGTTCCAGATGAAAAGCGCGAACTCACAGGTAAATATGGTGTTTTCGCCACTTTACGAAAACGATAAAGAATACGAATGCGTCATCTTCATAATTGTCATTTGTGCCGCGCCTAAAACATATTTGAAAATACATAAACGAGCTGAATGTAATCATAGATTGTTGTGAAAGGTGGTACGTATTGATGGCTTGTGAGAGATACGCTGCTGTAGTGAACGAATTAACTAAATATTTGATGACTTAGCAGTATTTGTTTTCGTTTTGTAAGCTTGCGAAACCTCCCAAATGATAGGCCTACTCTTTTATCATCCAACTAGACTAAGAAGTTAATTTTGTATTTTATTTTCTAATTATTTCCGTATTGTATTTTTTATCTTAAATTATTATCGTCTCATCATCGTTAAACTTCGTAATTAGGAGAATTGTCGCGTTATTTTTATTATTAGGGAGTTTTTGCAAACTTACGAAAACGATAACAAATACGGTTACGTCATCATTTTTTTTTTTAGAATTTTCCTCTTTGCCTACAGTAGCATATTTGTCAAAATGTACATGATTTATTTTTGCATGAATCAAGGATCATATTGAGCTCCTGAGCATATTGTAAAGAAAGTTTTTTGGCACGAATGACGATAATGATAATGACGTAATCGTATTCGTTATCGTTTTCGTAAGGTTGTGAATTTGCCCTATTATCATCGTCGTACTCGCCGTCGTCTTCATTTTTTTTCTCTAAAATTCGTTATCGTTTTCGTCATTTTTTTTCTCAAAATATTTACTTGGATAAACTAGTTGGCCAAAAGTAACATTGAAAACTAAAATTAACCATTGCATATTTATCTTGGTACGTCCATAAACATAAAGTGCGCTGTGTACATCATTTCTATTTGATTATAATATTATTATAACATTGATGTTAATGTATTTTCTTATAGGTAATATAATGACCATCTCCTATAATGTTGGACTGACCAGTGGATCTGCTTTTGCGTATTTCTTCCGAGACCTCATTGGTCCAGCTGTTAATTTATGCACATCTACGTATCTAATTAAGAAACTACCTGTGTGAGAGTATAGACTACTGTATAATGCGCTGTCATCACAATCAAAGTTGTTTGAGTGTTTGATATCTATCCGAACACTTTCCCTTTTTTAGTGGTATGGGATAAATGGACTGGATAAAAGAATGAGAAAGTGTTACTACTGTATATAAATTAACCATTTTGATGGTATGTGCAATAGTTCTTCCTTCCTGTTTGATGGTAAATGCCATTACCATCATTCATGTAGTTCATGAGGTGATAGGTTAAAATGCCACTTATAAATTTGCCGCATGTGTAATTAAGGCTCGGCCTAATAAGGTTATATCGGATGCTATTTTTTATTTTTACCGTCAATTTCTTCTCCCGGTACCAAATGATGGACTTATATGTACCTCCTAAAGGTGCCACGCACAACTGGACTTGAAAAAAGCCATTTTGTGCAACAGTATGGTAATGCTCAGAGCTTTCAGTTGAAAGGCTGTTGGTTCGAGACCAAATACTAGTCACATTCCTCGTGCCCTTGAACTAGCTGGCAACACTTCTTTTTTCCCCCACGGAGGATTAAGTTTCCTCAGCTTAATGGTTTTCTTCCCTTCACCCACTAGTATAAATGGGTGCCTGGTAAGCAGGTGAATGATTCAAATGAATTTGGTAGTGCTGATTACAGACATGACGATGTGTGATTCCTAATCCAATGATCAGAAAAACAAGGCGCCTTCAGCATTTGATGTGTCATTAGTAAATTGAATCAACTTTAAAATTGCTATATGATTAATTTTTTGGTTACAGTATGTAGCTTAGACTGACGTCACGCAGCTAAAGGGGTAAATTGTAATGGCCTATAAAGCATGATTTTCATACAATCGCTTCACGCTATTGCCGACAGCTTTTGGTGATTGTGAATGGTCGGTTGAATCGGCCAGCTTTAGATTGCGTGTGGGACTACTACGCGCAGTACAACAATTGTACTGAAAACGTTGTAGCGACAGTGTAGCGATTGTATGGAAACAGGATGGAAACCAAGTATAACTTATTAAGAAATTGGCAAAAACGATTTTAAAGTTGATAAACCGATCCATTCAAAGTAATTAAGCTTCCTCTGCAGAAACAATACCGGGGGATTCAGTAGGATCCTTACGCATCATCTTCTTCAAAATATAATATTGAAATTAGTCGTACAACATTTTGTTTTCATCACAATCTACTGTAAACACTTTGCACCATCGTACATGGGCCTGACATGCAGCAAGGGGCCCCTAAAAGGAGGCCCCCAGAGAAATGACCTCGCCAATAGACAGCGCCCTTTTTTCTAATTAGATTTGTCTATAAATCCTATATAAAGTATAAATAAAAATAAACCTCCCAGAATAATATGTGGACTGTTTTATGTGGACATATTGTATGTAATATGTATATCTGGTAAAAATGTACGCCTAATAGATATTTAGCCATATCAAAGTCAGGAAAATATTTATGAAAAATGTGTGTTTTCAAGATGTACAGTTGACAGCACCTCCCTGCTAACATAATATACTTGTAAAAGCTACTCCCAGTGGTAAAATTAAACCTGTACTAAAATTTTAGTATTCATTGTTTCCATAATATGTGATGGTAATTGTCAATTTAGTCAACACAAAATGAAAGAGAAAAAAACCTCTAATAATAATTTAAACTTTAATAGAGTAACTTTTTAACATTTGAATTGCACTTAATTTTTAATTGCACAACTTTCCCTATGATGCAGGTATAATAATAAAAATATTAGTAAAATGAATACAGTAAAAATAATACAAATTAAAAATATTAAATTAAAAAAAAGAAGATCAAAGACATGGTGTATATATTTAGGAGACTTAAGGCATCAAAAAAGAAAATGAGATGTTACTGCATAGTTAAAATCAAATTACACAATCATGTACAATATTAAGTAATAAAATAATAATGTGAAATGCTTAATTTAAATATAATCATAAAGTTGGGTCATTGAATAAATACCTATTCCTTGAACTGACTAAAAGAATACATGAAAACAATGTCAATCTTAAAGATTAAATATATTTCTCTTTGTTTCACTTTAAAAATGTAAACATTTTTCTAGATAAGAGTCGATAAAGAATATTTACTTCTAGTTTCATAAAATATTTAGGTAAAATGACCAAGGATTGCCAAAAGCAAATTAATTAGTTTCTTACTATTAAGTGGTGATTCTTAAAGCCAGCACACACAATGCCTATAGTTTAGTTCCATACAATCGCTACACACTATCGCTGACTGCTTTCGGTGATGCTAATCGGTTGGTCAAATCGGGAAGCATTCCCGATTGCATCAGGAACTGCTACAGTATGCATTACAACGATTGCACTGAAAGCACTGTAGCGACAGTGTAGCGATTTTTCAGGAAACCAGGCAATGACAGTCCGCTCAGATTCCCCATGAAAATTAGGCACGGATGGATTCGTTGGCAGACAGTTGGCTGATGAAATGTGTGCTTGGGCTTAAGTCATACAACAATGCAGATACAGTTTGACCTGAAAATTTGGATTGGTCTTATGTTTGTTTCCCACTTAAAGGGTTAGATTTGTGTTAAAAGATTGAAGATTGTTAGATGGTTCTTTCTTTAAAAAAAGTGGTCTCGAATTTGAGTTTCTTGAAGTAAGAGGATTTTCGAAATAGGGTGTCTTGAAATAAGAAGGATAAAAAATTATAGTGTGCTCTGTACTTATATATTAAATAGTATGTATTTTAAAGTGAACATAATTAAAATGCTGGCATAAATCTTATGTTAACTTAAATCAATATATTTTATATGTACAATATTTTGTATGTCTAATAAATAAAAGTGTGTGGCAACTATTAGCTTTGTTATTGAACATTTGGTTGGTTCAGCAGTTGTTTAGGCTCTTAACCCCCTGACGTCAGGTGGGGAGGGGGTTGGATCTTTCATGGGGTTGTATCTGTGACAGGTTAGTCTGACCTATTGAATGACCTATTGGCATGTTCGCAATGTACTGTAGCAAGACAAGGTGTAATTCTCAAGCAGCGGAGAAAGTTGCATTTTGCCGATTTACAAAATTATAACAAAAGTAAACATTTTGATACTTTCTTTGGCTTGTGAGAAGCATTTTACAAATCTTAACCTCATTGTAACTATCCTTACTAATATAATATATTAAAAGCCTCTGTGTGACATAGGTTTTTAAATGAAATACAAAATGTTGTAATTTACTTGATACAAGAAGGCCTTAGCATTCTCATGTGTTGTTGGGTATTTCTAGTCTTTGGCATCAGCTATTCCACCTGCAGTTATGGCAAACGTGGCCTCATTTTCTGGCATGTCAGGGCTGAAATGGAACAAAAAAAAGTAGGATAGTCAAAAAACTGTTGTATGCCCATATATAGTCATGATGTGCCTATATATGGTCATGATGTGATGTCATCATGACCATATTTAGGCATGTCACGCTTTTTTGTTAAATAAAATTTTATATCCTGGGCTGGGCTCAACATAGACTTGCCACAAGCTCTAATTTATAGAATTTTCCTAATCCTGGATGTTACTGGTATTAGTGCTTGGAACAAAACTATACTGTTCTGTACAAAGTGGTGTGAATTACTTCATACCAGGGGCGGATCCAGAAATGTCCAAAAGGGAGGGCCGGAAGGGGGGGGCAGAAAGTTGGGCCGATTGAGACAACAGAGTCGTAGGTGGTCCGGGGCATGCCCCCGCGAATTTTTTGTGTTCTAGACGCCTGAACATAACATTTGAGGCATTTTGGGCTATCATTTTTTTCTTTTTCTCTCTTTTTTTCCCCCTTTTTTTTACCTCCCAAAAGGGGGGACCGGGGCCGCCCCCCCTAAATCCGCCCCTGCATACTAACATTGGTTAAATGGCCGCTTACCTGTCATAAATTTTGGCAATTCTTAGTTCTCCTCGTCCTTTCCTTAAGCTGAGGCGAGTTGTTGATGCATGTGCCAGAATATGTCCTCCAATTGGTTTCTTTGGATCAGCTTGGAAACTTAATCAGGAAGAAGATATAAAATGTAAATATTAATTCAAACATGATAATACTTAATTTATATTAAAATGTAATTGTGGCACTCATAACTCTGGAAATATACATGTTCATTATTTTCTTAAAATTGAGAAATACATTCATTTTTGTTAACAAGAAAGGTTATCAAAATTCATACATTTGAAGCAATGTCCAGACCCCTATCTTGTGGCAGTACTTTCTGTTAACGTTTTATTCAATTCAATGACATCACATCATGACCATATATAGGCACATCACGATTATATACGGGCATAAAACAGTTTTGTTTTTTTTGTCAAAAGAAAATTTGATAGCCTGGGCAGAGCTTTAAGACATTAAAAGAATAATCTAGTCAAAGAAATTTGTTAAAGTATATGTAATGCATACCTCATCGTTGCTCCGGGGTCAGATGTCATCTGGTTGGTGATGAATACCGCTACATTGTACTCTATAATGTAGAAACAGCATTGGTTATGGTATATAGAAACAAAAAAGCAACCACTCCTCCAAAGATATAGATACATATAGAACAAAACATGAATTAACGAAACAGAAATTAACATACAAAATTATATTTAAATTTAGTTTGTAATTTTTATTTCATAGTATTATTCAACCTAAATATTTGCTTGGATTGTATATTATTGGATGTTTATTTCAACTAGCTTTTATTACAAAAATTTGAACAAGAAAATGTTATAATATTGAATTTTATTAAACGTTAAGCCAAAAAAATAAGGGTAAAGAAAAAACTATTTTCCTCAATTCTATGCAATGCTACAGTCATTGTATACCCTTACATGTGCCAGCAAAATTAAAGAATTTTTGTACTGTAATAAAACATTTGTAAATCATTGAGAATAGATTTTAATTATTTGATCTGCAACTCTTTGCAAAGCCCTTCCTATCAAATTTTCATTGAAAAAAAACCTGTTGTATGCCCATATATAGTCATGATGTGCCTATATATGGTCATGATGTGATGTCATCATCACCATGTTTTTATCACAAAAAAATTGATAGTCTGCACTGGGGTAAGGTTAACTTTTATGTGATAGTTACAGAAACTTATGTAATTCTTTTTATTTAGCTATTAATTTCTTCTTTTTTTTTATTGACACATGAACAATAAAAACCTAATATACATTTAAAGTTATTACAATGAAGTTATAAAATGTTATTCTACTCTATTTCATTGCATACCTTCTGATATTTTCAGTATTAATTTCTTCTTTTTTTTAATGGCACATAAACAATAAAACCCTTATATACATTTAAAGTCATTACAATGAAATCATAAAATGTTATTCTACTGTATTTTATTGCATACCTTCTGATATATTTTAGAATTAATTTCTTCTTTTTTTAATGGCACATTTAAATACCTTAAATATACATTTAAAGTTATTACAGTGAAATCATATTAATGTTATTCTACTGTATTTCATTGCAAATATTCTGTATTTTCAGTATTAATTTCGTCTTTTTTTTAATGGCACATAAAAAATGAAAACCTAATATACATTTAAATTTATTACAATTAAGTCGTAAAATGTTATTGTATTGTGTTATATCATTGCATACCTTCTGATATTTTTTGAATTTTCGATAGTAACTGTGCCAGTTTCTGTTGCCTGTCTGCTAATTCACCACGACCACTGAAGTCAACACGAAACAGTGCCATGATAGAATCAATAATCTAATAAATTGGTAAAAAAATTAATTATCAATAAATTATAAAACTATTAGTGTATGAGGTGTGGAAGATTTTGTACCCAAACTCATATTATGCTGGTGGGTGGCATATTTTCTGTGGGTTGATTTTAAGTCCATATATCTCTAAGCACATGGTGTCCTGTAAATATTTCTACACAATAGTATAAGTGTTTAACTATTGCCACCATACTCGTATCAAAATTGCAGCAAATATCCTGATTAAATGGATGCAATAACTCTGTACTATGAAGATGGAAGACTAAAGTTTATTGTGTAGTGCCTATGTCACGCCCATGACAGAGACATGTATCACTCACAAGTGGTGGGGCGTCCATGTGCGTAGTCCTGGCGGGGTCAGCGAAACCGCCGAAGTGGGGAGGGGGTGTTAAGCATTAGATTTGTTTAGCGTCGTTTTTTTCTTTTATATTTTTGTGGGGGGGGGCATTCAAATTTGGTTCTAGAGGGGGTGTTTATTCGAGGAGAATTTATTCGAAGTGGTGTGTTATTTGAATAAATACGGTATATGAAAATTACTTTCAGAAATCAAAACAAAACAGAAATAAGAGTTCAGAGGAATCCTGATTGTATTTGACCTAACATCATGCCATCCATGTGTCTACTTACTTGTATATGCTCTTGCATACAAGACATTGTCAAGCATTGCACCATGGTCCAAGTTGTAACGATCTGCAATGTCTCGCAGTCTATCTGGACGACTGCAATTACATTAAGAAATATAAATAACCATAATTTTTTCTTGGTGGTTGTTACAGAGCAGCAGTCTCTGGGGAGCCTTAAGGAGCACAATGATGTATTGCATGGGTGTGGGCTCCCCCTCCCCCCTCAAGCCAAAGCCAGCCTAGGCCCTCTGTATCTATGCATTTTGATTTTAAACTTGTAGAGCAAAAAATATACAAGGTGTTTTCTGTGTCAATGAAGATGACTTTACATCCAGTGTACACATGCACCCCTCAGACCAAAACAAACCTAGGCCCCCTGTATCTATGCATTTTTATTGATAACTTGAAGAGCACTGGATACAAGGTGTTCTGTGTCAATGAAGATGACTTTACCCCCAGTATACACATGTACCCCCTAGACTGAAACAAACCTAGGCCCTATATCTACTGTATGCATTTTCAATAATTAATTGTAGAGCAAAAAGGATACAAGGTGTTCTCTGTGTCAATGAAGATGACTTTACCCCCAGTGTAACCATTAGCCCCTGGTAGCTGAGTGGTGACACAGAGTGTATGGGAGATCTGTGTTTTACCAGTGCGGAACTCTGTCAAATAAAAAAAATAAAAAAACAACTGATATTTTTAATAATATGCTACTAATGTTTGATAACATTTCTTTCTCTGGAAAATAAATCACTAATAATGACCATTCAAATTGAAAGTGTTGCTTTCTCTAAACCAGTGGTTGGATTGAATGGGGAAAGAGTTAGTTGTCTGGTCATCACCTAAAAAGAAAAATCTATGGTTTTTTTAATGGGAAATATTCTAATTACATTTCAACTTGCCTAAGTAAAATCCAAAATGGCATTAAAATATTGTTTGACTTAAATTTCTTATTTACAGATCTCTATTTAATGGAAAACACAACAATTTGGCATGTAAAATAAAACCGACTTCGAAATTATTTGAGTGTAGCAGAGTCAACTTAGGCAAGTTTAACTGTACTAATTAAATTGGGTGGAAAAAATTAATCATCACCATCTACATAAAAATGTATTGATTTATCATTTATCACAAGATACCAATTTTTGGTTTTCTTTCTAAATTGTATCATTTAATAACAAAAGTATTTACCTCCAAAAGCCTCAGTTATTGACATACTCTCTATTCCACCACCAAGAAGCTTACTGATAATAAAAATAAATATATGTTTTACTTAGGACATAAAATGTTTGGGAATAAATACATTTTGTTTAAGAATGTATTGACAAATTTATTTTTTATGTAGTAAGGTTTACTGCCATCATCACAATGAGCCACAAAAAAGTAGTTTGTCTGTTTGTGAAAACCAAAAACATATTTACATTTTATCATTTCATATTTTCACCAAGGGTCACAAACAGTACTACTGCATAGTTTGTGTGTATGTTGTTCTCCTCTGTCAAAAGAAAATATATGACTTTTTGGTGAGGTCAACACTTTATGATATCAGTTGTAAGTATCAAACTCCATCAAACATTTCTGAGGGGTAGACTTACTCCATCTCCGTACTGCCTGTAGTAATTTTGAATACATTCTTGCGACGAATGCTAAATGATAGGGCAGTCTCAAATCCTGGATCCTAACAAACACAAAAACCTCTGAGTGAATGTTAGATTAAAAAAGGAGTTTCAATGAAACGTTAGAATTTCAAGTATTGTTTAGCATCAAATTTCTAATAATAACCCATTGCTCTATTAGTAATTCCCTTCTAATAAGTCAATCTATAAGAAGCCACTACTATAATAGTAACCCATGGTGTTACTATTAGAGTCACTAAAACTATAGACAAAATGACATTCAAATCAACATTTTTGTTACCTTAAGGCATGATTTATTCCTTAAAATAGGCAAACAATGTAATTGCTCTGTTGATCCTTTCATGAATTTATAAATCAAATTAAATCAGTTTTTTTACACGTAATTATCTATTTCTATGAATTGCTGACTCAAAAAGCTGGGAGTGGGTAGGGGTTTACTATTTTCAAGTGCCTACAATTAAGCTTAGCAATAGTAACCCACTACTGTAATTGTAACCCACCATAAAAAATCCAATAATCAATGTACCCAGGGTTATTATTAGAAGTTTTACGCCAGGTATCTATAAGTGCAATGCCCCATAGTATAGTATCAGGGCATTCTGCATATGTCATTGGGGCAATGCAATTGGAAGCCACACAATATACAGCATGATCTTTCCCTGCCCCCCCCCCACCCTCCCCACCCCCTTTACCTACAAAAGATGGATAATATATCTCTCTCACTGATAGGTATAATCTCCTGAAAATAAATCTATATTATTCTTGGGTACTCACATCCAGTTTAGTGGCTGCTTCCTTTATTTTCTCCATTTTAGCTTCAGAAATTCCTTTGATGTCACATAAACGCTTTCTGGTTGTCATCCGAATTCCCTATCAGATAATGAAAGTAATCAATTTAGTTATATAAGAATATGTAACAACATTATTTTCATACTATAAAACCTATAAATATTTCTCACTCTATTTTTTACTGCCACATTAAATTTCATATTTTGAATAAATCAAAATTTAATTAAAATCAAAAGATCAACATTCATACTTTCTTGACAGTAATTGTACATTGTTTTATTTTTTCATTTCCCAAAATATGAATGAGAATATAGCTTTTGAGCCTATTATTTTATGTTGTATTAATTTTTAGAAAATCCTGTAATGCCTCTCTTACTAAATGTCCCCACACCCTATGTTATCTTTGAAATTCAATGCTATAGGATATTTATTTAAAGAAAAAATTGTATGCCAATTTGAGTCAGTTTTGTAGCTGTAAAGACTAAAGTCACCCTCGTAAAAAAAACTTTAATAAAACAAATGAATTTATTTGCATCCATAAATAATATCAAGAAAAATACCTTAATAGTACAAATTCCTGAACTTTTCAGCTTCTTGATGTCAGCAGCATTCTAAAAATGCAAAGAAGATTTTCATGATTACAAACACTGTATAAATGAAATTAATTTAAATTAATAAATGCTTCACTTCACTTACAGTACAAAAATTAAAAGCAAAAATAAAAAAATAAATATTTCAAAGAAATACTATCTAATACATGGTGGTACTAATTATCATACTTACAATTCCATGATTTTGAAGCAAATCAATATCTTGAAAAAATGATTCCTAGAATTCAAGATAAAATCAAACCAAGAATGTTAGTGACGCTTTTGTGTAGGATAGACAAGAAATCAGCTTAAATCTAAAAAAGAGAATACAAACTGCTAGGCCTAGGCCCTACTAGGGCCTAGTCACTCACATCTTCGTCTTCTTCGTCATTGATAACTTCCTCCTCTACAACTTGATCTCCCATCATATTGCTGTCAATCATCTTGATATCTGTGATTAGGGAAATGAGTTTTGAAAATAATTCATACTACCTACTACCGAATAAAATTCTCCCTTTCCCTAGTCTAGGCATAGGCCAGATGAACCCAGCTAGCTAGTCTATTGTTGGACTGTCCCCTCCACCAACAACCCACACACCTAGGCCTGTTAGTGTACCCATCTTTCATGCATGATTGACCCTGAACAGTGGATGTTGATATCGCGCAAGGGCCTAGCGGATGTTCACTAACTTATCCTGAACCAGCAGCATGAACTTCTCAATAATATATTAATAATAGGCCCTAGGCTAGGCCTAGAACTTCTGACAGGATTGATCAGATCTGACAGAAAGTACCGTAAGCCTACATTCATCTATTATTACAATAGAAAAATATATGCATACAATATACTGCAAAAAATAAACACGTCTTAGTATCTTACCTTTAAATTTCTAAATGCACATTGGCGCGTTACATTAAAGCCCAGCCCCCGGAAATGCCTAATTCGTCTGCGCACGCACGCACATGCGCCGGGAACGCGTGCTTCCTGCGAAAACCACCGGACCATAAAATCTGGGGAAACAAAAATAATATGAATAAGTTGAACATGTAAGTTAAGCTTTCGACTATTTGCAATTTAGATTAGGTCTAAAAAAATGTAGGATTTCACATCATTTTTTGCCCTATTATTTGTCCGACGGAATGAACTTTCCAGTCCCGTTTTTTTGTTTTTTATTTTTGTTTTTGTTTTTTTTTTTGCAAAAAAGTAGCAATCGATCATAATATCAAAAATATAAATTATTATTTTCTGTTCATCATGATGTTGGGTGAAGTTAAAACATTTTTAATAGGCCTAGCTTGACAGACAGACACGCCGAAGAAGCAGAACAGATATACGTTTTTGGGTAACAAAAAGAAATAAATACTTTGTAAAATGTCATTGTTGACATAAATATTAAAGTATAACTGACCGTAAATTACCAAAAAAATATATTTAAAAATCAATTAAATTTGGAATTACTAAATTTTGTACAATTTAATTAATTTCTACATTTTTTTTCAAACTTTCCCTAATAATAGTGAAAAACATATCTTGTAAAAAAAAGGAGGATTTGCATTTATATTATATTTGTTATTTCTATTTAATAAGAATTGTAGCCTATTAAAAAAGAGTATTCTTTGGACACAATAAACGAAATAATTTTGTATAACATTGTTGACATATTATACCCTATGGGGAGTTGGATATGGAAAGGGAGGTGTGGGGTGGAGGGGAGTTGGGGTTGTTATGGAGGCATAATCATTGACTCTATTGTTTTGTGTCTGATAAAATGTTCATACATATTGCAAATCACCGCGACCGTCATTGCCATGGAAACATCTCATCATCATCATCATCATCATCCGGGAGAGGCATCATTGGGGGAGTGGGGTTGGAGGTGCCAGAGTCTCCAATGGTCGGGGAGAGTTCCCCCGGCCCCAAGTCGGGAGAAAACCACATATTGTCGGGGAGAAAGAAATATAAAATCGATTAAATGAGCATTGAAACCTCTATTGTCAATTACAATTTTGGATCATTATCATATAATAATGTAACATATTCATATTATCACTCAAATGGAATTTACTCTTTTTATCAATTTCATTCTAACTCCTTGTTAAATTCGTGATGGTCCACAAGTCCGCCACCACCATGTAACCACGCCTCATTAAAAGTTTAATCACATGATCAACAGGATTCTAGTCCAGGTGACCCGGAAACTATTGTTATGTATATGTCACCAAAGAATGTTTTGATCTTGCGTTTTGTGGTCAGCTGCGGTTTACTTTGTTTAGATAGTGGACGAGGAACGAGACTACAAATGAAACAATTTAACTTTGTTTCCGCGAAGAAACTTTATGTGAAACAAACTTATCATAGCTTTTAGTTGCCTGGTTTCAAAGTATGAGCCTCCAGAGCTGCCCACATTTGGGCACTTTTAAGGCGAACAAAGGAACAAGGCCCTACTCAATCATCCACAGATATTTCGTTGCATGCTCCTCTGCCGAAGCTCGGGAAAGAAAGGTAGCTAAAGAGGCTCAGCCAGGCTAGTGAAGTCGAGCGTATAACAAAAGAAATCTTTATTGGATCTAGTTGTACGGAAGCATGTAGTGTGCACTAATAATATAATTGACCATAAGTCTGTTTATGTCTGTGTATAATCATTGTTAATATCTTTATGTTAACCATGCATTTTTGTTTACTTTATAATTCGTTTGATGGGTGATTCTAGACTGCCTAGGCCTAACCTAACTAAGAAGCCTAACCCGATCAGGAGCCTTAGTGATAGTATGTATGTGCTAGGCCTGGGCTTGAACAGGTGGGCCATAAGCTGTCAAACGCCACTTGTTAGGACTGTAGATAAAAATTGAGGCCTAGCCAGTTAGTAGAGTAAAATAAGAGTGTGTGTAGGTAACACCTAGGGCTTGTAAAATTTGAATGAGTTCATATAAATATACACCTTCCAAAATTTATTTTTATTGTAATGAAAAATGTTTTTTGGGTTTTTGCTGGGGAAAACCAGGTCCGGACCATGGGATACTGTATTGTTTAGTATTTAAAATAAATCACTGAATAATCAAATATAAATAAGTTAGCAGAATCACTAATATGATTGAGAAGTTAATGGTGAAAATGTAAAGAGAGTATACACAAAATGTCTTTAATTAAAAGTGCATGCAAAAGTTGAACCATATATTTTTAAAATGATGATGTCAGATTTATACATTTTTTGCTTCAGTCTCGTTCTCAGACTAGCAAAGCTCGAACAACATTAAACCTTGTTTAAAAAAAATAATTTTTATTGTTAATTTCTATTTCATTTTTGCCTCCTTTTTGAATTCTATGCATGTTGCTTATCGGTCAAATAAATAAAATCATACTTTGTTTTTCTCTTTTAAAAGGCAAAGGTTTGGAAGTGCAACACATGCCACCGCCATGACGGAAGGCTACACGCCTGCCTTCAATGTATCTTTTTTGGTTGCTACAACAGAGGTCACATTCACGATCATGCAAAATTGAAGCAACATAATCTTGGTTAGAAAGAAGGATTTTATAACAACAAGATAGCGCTTTCCGTGATTCTACGCGTAACAAATAGAAGCGTCCATGTACGGTAAAAAGAAGCATAAAAAGTCAATGAGAGAGGGCGTCCTAGTCGTTACCATGGTTGTTACACAATTTGCACTAAGAAATCGCGGAATGCGCTATCTTTAGTTAAAGGTCATTAATGTCAAAGTTAAAAAAATGATTGTAAATTCTAGAGGGCGTCCTACACTGCATTGTTACAGAATTTGCACGCAGAGGACACTGTCTTGTTATTATGATCTTTAGTAAGAAGCAGTAAATGATTATAGTGTAGTAGTATAAAAATTCTGATAATTACAATAAATATCTTGCATTGTTATTTCATTTCATTTTATTTATGTCATCACTTGATATAAATACAATATTTTAAAAACAATACATAAAGCAAGACAATTCAGGTGCCAATAGCAAAATTAATTTCTTTCTATGTGGCTCTCTAATCCCCATCCAACAAAATAGAATACAAATAATTATGTGTATATACAGTACAATTTATAAAATATTTTATTTACCTGGTTTGTTTTTGTTTTTGTTTTTTTTTTCTACAGCTGTTGATTTAGCCTATGGTGCTGTATATTGTTATTTATGTGGGGACTACATATATGACCAGGATTTAGAAGAAGCTCGAAAAGAAATTAAATTGAAAGGTTAGTATCAAGATGTGCACGTCAGTAATATACAATATTCATCCACTAATTTATTCATGTATTTTTATATTCATTTTTTCTCATTCATTCATTCATTTATTGCCAATTACATATATACAAGTTGACTAGGCTTGACAAACAATAGGTAAAGGTAAGCTAAAGGTGAATAACTCGTAGCGTCATTGTACTGACTTGCTTATGGGCGCGGTGTGGACTACCTAGTCACCGTAAAAAGGCGATTATAGTACATACATATTCACATCATTCCACATCATTTCTGGGGCTTAAATGAACCCATAGTATCGGGATAACCCCCGCCCTATAGTGAAAGGGACAGCCCTTAAGGATCACAGGGCAGTATGACTTACAAAGTGAGGGACAGCATTCAAAGATGATAATAATTATCAACTTTAATTATCACCAATGGCGGTGTTTCCCCACGCTAAAGTTAATATTTAAAATAAGGGACTGTAATATTCACAAGGACTTCAGATAAAAGAATGCAAGATTAATTCCACCTATCTGAGAATGATCAAGTCTTAGTTGTTTAATATTAATTTTCATCTGTGAAAAATTAAAATACATGTCTCTCCCCAAAGACAACTTCTGGGACCGGGGTTTCCATTGCCTTTAGCAGCTTTGGTCTCTAATTAGAATAATAAAGATAAAAGGAATTTGTTAATTTGGGACCACTGAAAAGTGGTCTTTAATTGGAGGTGGTTTTTAATTGGAGAGGTCTTTAATTAGAGGGAGACCTGTAACAGATTTTAATTTAATTAGTTTTTTCAGCCCTGTCAAAAAAAAACGGATAACAGCATAAGTATACTGCAGAAACGAAGTCAAAATTACTGTTCTCGGACAAGGTGCTATTAGTCCATTGGTCCCCTGTCAACACAGTACTTTGCATGCTTGTCAAATGAAATTAACTGAAGTGAAAGCTAATTTATATCATTTTCTACACAAAATTGCACATTCCATTTTACAAAGGAATTTCACTGCCACAGCATAGAGTGAATCTGCGCAAGTTCAGAATACTCAATAACTTGCCCCTTTGGAAGTTTCCTACACTAGCCCATGGATATATAGATCACCACTTTCTGAACTAAAACTTACACCCAATTTAACAAAACTCCACTACGTCTTGAACCATTATTGTGCTCTTAGTTAATCTTGAAGGTGTTTGTTTATGAATAATTAACTGTATTTTTTATCTAGGTTCGTCTAACCATTTAAGTATAAAGAAATTTTCCTTCTGGGAAGCATCAGAACGAGAAGTTGACTTGTTACTTCGAAATCCAAAGCGAAGGAAAATTACAGATAATTCAACAATAGGTAAGCAGGAAATGGACAGGTAGTTCAACCATAAGGTGTTATAGTATACAAATATTGACTGCTCATGAGGGGAATGGTGAAATCTATAGATCGTAGCCTATCTTCCTGAGGGAGGGAAGATAGGCTACGGTCTCCGCATCTATAGATTTCACCGTTCCCCAAATCTAGAGCAGTCAAAATTTGTTTTATATACCTCATACATAGATTCTACGAGACATAAAAAAGTAATGAAAATAGTACACACCATTTAGGCCTAGGTTTGCTTCCTAGGCCTAGGCAATCAAAGGGCCAATCTCTTATAATTACACAGCAACGCGGCCTAGAGATTGCACATCGTGTATCAGGGCAAAAAAGTACTATTTTTGAGGAGAATACTACTTTCTATTGGACGCATCTTAACCGATCAGATGCCTAGAATCTATGTATTGTATGAGGTATGTAATATATTATAATATTTAAGTATTGAAATATTTTCATCCAGTTAGAATATAATATTGTAAATCAAATTTGTTTTTTCTAAACCACAATAAATTACACATACTCGCGACGTTCGTGTGCTGTCAGCAATGATCTGTTGATGTTGTCGGTTCCAGTCGCTAGGTGGTGTGGGACCTCTACTGTTGGTTCATGGAAAACCACAGGCACAGTGCACCGACAGTAGAGGTCGCCCTCCACCTAGTGACTGGAACTGAAAACATCAACAGTTCATTGCCTGATGAAGTGTATGTGACATCATACGCAATGTCGCAAGTACGTATAATTTATTGTGGTTTAAAAAAAAGAAAATTTGATTTTACAACATAATATTTATAGTAACTAACAATAGTAATAAATCAGATTTGCATGGCACTTGTACTGATTATAAGGAAATTCTCAAAGCACTTGAGAAAAAAAAAATACAACAAAGTGTACATTAGTTACTTGAAAACACTTCCATAGTGGATAAACAGAGCGGATCTTCATTGAAAACAAACAGTCAGGGACACCTTGTCGAATTGTGGTCTGCATAGCATACACGCATGCAGCAGGCTTCAGAGAAAACACTCTATTTTTTGCATTAACCAGGGACGGGCCTAAAGATGGGTTTGAGGGCCAAAGAAAATTTATTTAATACCGACAGCCGCACCCAAACTATGACATTTCAATGTGCTTCCAAAAATTTTAATGCAACGCTTCTATACTAATTTATGCACAGTTTTAATATATTTTACAAATGATAGGTGTCTGGCTATAAAAAACAATGTATTTTCTATTCAAAGATGATTGTTGGGCCACACATGGGGTTTTTATTTCATTTATTGCGGCTCACAAAAAATCACTGTCGTGCCACATACGCCCCATGTACCGCACTTTGCCTACCTTTGATACAGACATCCAATATACCAAGTAACTTTATACTTTGTTTCTTGTAGGTCTTCTTGGTCTAATCAATTTAGGCAATACATGTTTCATGAACTGTATTGTGCAGGCCTTGACACACACGCCGCTACTAAGGGATTACTTCCTGTCTGATCGGCACCAGTGTCAAATGCTGGAGCATGGACAGTGTCTAGTATGTGAGATGTCAACATTATTCCAAGAGGTAAAAAATTGCTGTAAGATTTTCACATGCAGCTGTCTGTCTAGGGCCGATTGCAACGTATCATATAATTAATTTTACATACCATAAACCAAACCCTTATTCATAATTGAAACTAGGCCTGGTGAGGACTCCAATTAAAAAATATATTTGTATGATATTAAAGTGAAATTAAGTAAAACTATCACGTAATACATGGCTTGTTATTGCATACTCATGAATTTTTTTTTGTAAAAATTAAATGATAAAACACATGGTGAAGCCCTTCCAAAAAGAGTTATGTAAACAAACTAGCATTTTTAGTCATAAGGAGAGGAACTTATAATAGTTAATCAATATGAATGTTTCATTTAATACTTATATTTGCTGGTATAAACATTTTTCATTGCCTATTCTAGGCCTAGTCTTCATTTTTTGGTCCAAGACCTTGATCTTGATTGGAAATCTACCAATTTGTTTCCAATAATGTATCATATCATACTATCGGTATATCATAGTATGTTCATCATATTTTCATATGATTTAATTTTTTTTTATTGTAAAAATATCAGTAATGAAATATCATACATCAATACCTAAAATGTTTCTTATTCACTAGTCACATTGTGAGTAACAAGTGATGTTTTTCCTCTCAGTTTTACTCAGGTCGACGCCATGTACACATTCCATATCGTCTATTGCATTTAGTTTGGACCCACGCTAGACACCTTGCAGGCTACGAGCAGCAAGATGCTCATGAATTTTTTATTGCAGCATTAGATGTTCTGCATAGGCACTGTAAAGGTAAATCATGAGGCCATCAAACCAAAGTATTAAAACTATTTTAATACTTTGTGATTATTGAGGATAAAGAGTACAGCACTAGTATCTTCACAACACTAGGTGGCACCCTTTGTTGTCAACCAGACGTTGGTAAAGCGGTTGGTACGCCTAAATGACTTCATAATTTTAATGGTTTAGAATAGGCTTTCTGGAATAGGCATTTTAAAACCTAATAATTTACTATCAAAATTTACTAAAAACACAAAAGCTCTCATTATATTAGTTATCAAAACATATATATTTAATCATCAATTAAGATTTACAAAGAAAAAATAACATACATCATCATAATAATTACATTAGAAATTGGTATCAATGGTTTGTTAGTGGAGATAATGGATCCGTTGGACCGCATTTTGGGTCGCTGATAGCAACGGAGTAGTATCACATGGTATCATGATATAACAGCATAGAACTCTATATCTAGCAACATTTTTTCAGTAGTGTTACACACCACTTCATATCATATCTGCCGTGTATACTCTTTAGGCTACAGAGAATCAACATCGGTATGTGAGGGCGTATCTCATTTGTGAAGGCGTAATCAGTCTGGATTAAATGTTGATAGCTTTACAGAATGATGTACAGGTTCATTCTTTATCCTCAATGATCACTAAGTATTACAATAGTTTGATGTCGAGTCAAGTGGCCACAAGCGGTAAAGATAAGGACTTAAAATGGAGGCCCAGTGTATACATAATGAACCCATTAATCTTCCGGAAGAGTAGGGGTGTTACCCCGATGTTGTGTTTCATTTCAGCCCCTGTCATTGTAAAATGATGTGAACATGCAGCTACTACAAAACTCCTCCTTTTTTTTTTCGGGTGCTAGGTAGTGTTGGACCACGCCCATACGCAATTCAGCAAAATGACCCTGCAATTTATGGGTTATTCTCCTACCTTTACCTTTAATACAACTAAATATAAGGATCTTCCTTACAAGGGCTATGCATGATACAATTATAACATCATGTTCTTATATTTAACTACTGTCTCTACTCTTATGTATATTTTGTGCTTGTGTTTTTTCTAGGTCACAATGGTGTGCGAAGTAGTAACCCTAGTAACTGTAACTGTATTATAGACCAAATCTTTACTGGTGGCCTCCAGTCAGATGTTACCTGCCAAGTGTGCAGGTAAGAAGCTCATTATATTCTGGATTTTGTTTTAGATAAAACAGTAACCACAGCAGTAGTGATTATGGCTCAAGAAAACAAAAGAGCATTATATATTAATCCTGCTAAATATACAACGTATATAGAAATCTTTTTTTTATTCCTTACTGAAAACATGACGTTTTTTAGATTGAACTTTATGTGAAAAATTTTGAGTATTTTTTTTTATAACACAGAAACTTGGCTCAATTAACAATTCCATTAATTTGATAGTCCACATGTTTCTGTGTATGTCTTTTTATTTTCATGCTCATATTTGTGGTCATGTTCTAATTCATCACTCTTTTAAAAAATTTCACTAGTTGAACTTTTAATAATTGATGTAATATTTCTATCTATAGGGGTATATCTACGACAGTGGATCCGTTCTGGGACATATCCTTAGATCTTGGACCATCTGGAAGCCACTTTTTAAATCAATCTGAGAATATATCTGTGATTTCTAACGACAGTAACTCTTCTGGTGGGATTAGCTATTTTTTTTTTTTTATTAAAAAGAAATAAATATGATTATATGATTATTATTATTATATGGTTATGATGGTGAAGTTGCTGTTGACTGATAGTTGTGTTAGTGGTGATAATTATGGAGTTTTGCATTTTAAATGCTTCAATAAATTATCACTTTGTGTCAGAGGGTGAAGCCAGCTGCTCTCATCGGGGAGAAATCCACAATTCGTTGGGGAGAAAATACATGTATTTTCTACATTATTAGTACATCCAAAAACTGATTAAATATGCCTTTGATACCCCTAAATTGTCATATTTTTCGGGGCTTTACCCCCAAACACTTTTGAGAGATTTTAAGCTTTCGATTGTTGCTTGATGGTTAAAAATCTTGCCTTCCAGTTACAAACCCAAGAAAAGATGAAAACCTAGATTATTTTCCCAACTAGAATATAATTCATTTCCTAAGCCTTATAAGGAAATGGTGAGCTATAATCTATATATTTCACACGGAGACCATCCTGTAATAAACTGTTTCCAAACCCCACAGATCCCACCCCTTCATTATTGTTGCAGCGGTCCCACAAAACAACAGTGTGCGCATATGTGTTTGTGGGACATATGTGTATTCGTGGTCCTAACTTATCTATTCTGAAAATGTTCTGCCTCCCTCCCCTGTTTATAAAATTCTGGATGGATCCGCCACTGGTGCTATGCTGTTCATTAAATTTAACTTTACCTATGCAGGTTCTAGCTGTAACAGCAATGAAAATATAACCAATCTATTATCACCGACTGGCTTTGAAGATGTTCCAACCTCTCTAGATGATTGTCTACGAAGGTAAGCTTTTTGTACCTCTGTTAGTGCTTTATCTAGGAGAGTGTGCACTCACCCCATGTCACGCCCCACCTCCAGTCGCCCCCTAAAAATCACGCTCAAATAGTTAAAAATCGCCTTAATCAATCAATCAATCAATAAATCTTTAATAATCCCACATGGGGCAATTCAAATCAGGTCGACATTACAAGCATCATAAAAACATGACATTAAAAATATACAATGAAAAAAAAGAATTGTTGATTTTTAAAAGTATAAGAAGTAGCTTTTTAAAAGTATTCTAAAAATAAGTAGATTTTTAAAAGTATAAGAAGTAAAAAGAAGTAGATTTTTAAAAGTATAAGAAGGAGTCGAACGGCAACGTGTAGGAACGAATTTCTACATCTATTTGTTTTATTTGAGAGTCAACACCTCCCACCCCACCCCGTTCCCATGTGACCTTTGTGCTCTTAAATGCCACTGGCCTCTGTTAAATTTGATTGAAAATATTATTTGGCAAGTTCATTTTAGAACATTAGCAGACCAATTCCTAAGTTGAATTTTCATGCAATTTAGAATAGTTTATTCTGTGTTTCAACCAATAAACCAACTCCATAGATCATTCCATTCTGTAATCAGCTTGCAAATTGTAATGCTTGCTGCTATGCCGACCACACACACTGCGTCTAACGATCCAATGGAGAATGCTATGCCACAACACACATGCAACTGTTAATTTTTAATGACGATCCGTTCATACTGCCATTGAAAATCAGACGGCGTGACAGCACCTATCGCTCACATTGAGTGAAGCTGGATTTGTTGTACGACGGTCGTAAAACACACTGTGTCGTATGACACAGTGAGGGCAAAGCTATTAAAGTATTTATAGTGCTATTTTGTTTTTTCTTTACAGATTTACTCGTGCAGAGCATCTAGGAAGTAGTGCTAAAATCAAGTGCAACTCTTGCCAAAGCTACGAGGAATCAACCAAACAGTTAACGATGAAGAAGCTTCCAATTGTCGCGTGTTTCCATCTTAAGGTATGTTCTAATTTACTGCCACTAATTTACTGACGACACACTCTTCTTCTCCCGGATGGCTGGCCAAACTTCACAGTTGAAGGCTCCAGGCCCCGAGACATATGTGGACATTCTTACAACTTCTCCTGAAGGGTTCTGTCGTGTCATGCGCAGGCCAAGCAAGTGCACTGTCTGGCTCGCAGTGGCAGGGGCTGTAAGATGGACCAGTACACAAGCCGGGGTAATCCCTTACTCATCTCTAAAGATGTGCTGGGTTCTTTAAAGTGCACATGAGCCAATTGTGTACACTGGGCCTATAGTTTATAGTCCTTATCCGAGAAAACTTGTTCCACCACAAGAACCATAGGCGAGCGTGCCATTCAAACCAGCGCCAATATTAGGGCTGTAGGTTGTGGCTCCCCCGCCTTAACCACTTGGCCATTCGACTCAATTACTGTTGAAAATAAACTGTGGTACTGTATCCAACATTCCTAGATTGTGTTTGCACAAGAAAAATTTATTCAGTTTTGTTTTTGAGAGCTTGGGTGTTCTTGTCCTTTTAAATTTGATGTGTTGATGTAATGGACGTGGTTTTTTTCGTTGGTCTATGGGATTCTATGGAAAACGCAATGCCACAACGCACACGCAATGGATAACTGTAACGATGACGAGTTCAGGCTGCAGACGGTGTCGCTTAGTCTAGCGCTCACAGGAATTGGATTTGGATTCGCTGTGAGGGTTTGCCTGGCTTAACCCTTAGATATTGTTTTAAGCTTCTGTGATATTGATTCTTGACATTAGCATCTTGTCTTTCAAATAAAATCCCACCCACCTTTAAGATGTCTACCACCCTCCCCTAGTTTTCTACTGCTACAACACCTGATTTTGCTAACTTAGTGAGTTGATCCAAATTACAATGAATAATAAAAAAAAAAATTATTTTCTTCCAGAGATTTGAACACAGCACTCGTTCACGAAAGAAGATAAGCACCTTCATATCATTCCCACACGAACTGGACATGACTCCATATATGTCCTCACATCGCCGTGCCAACGGTCAACGTAGTAATATTAGGACTAGTTTGGGACTACAGCAAACAAACAACAAGTAAGTCCTTCATCGTTTTATGTCAGCATTGAAATCATCACCATTAACATCATCACAGTATCATATCTTTTCAATATTA
>NW_022749760.1:1059572-1076152 GCF_011630105.1 Anneissia japonica
CTTTTGCACTTGTTATCATCTTCTTGTTACTATTATGCTGTTGTGTTTATAAACTTTTGTCTGAAGTAAAATAAATTGAAGTAACTTTGAATTGAGAAATACATGTGTTTTTGTTTTTCTTTTTATCTCAACAGCTATTTACTTTTCTACCATAAACAGATCCTTGAGTACCAATAACTTTATTTCTTCAGTTGCTGCAGATGGTTCTGGAGTATCTATAGACAATCCTGAAGTATCATTAGACAAAATATATACTGAGGGAGCCTGATACTGCAAGTATTGATAAAGGATATCAGTGTGTGAGAACCTTGTACCTCTAAAAGACAATGAAATATGGCAAACACTTAACCATTGTGTATAATAATTGCATTGTGTCAGTGGTATAGTATTAGTAGGGTTGTAAAAGCATGATAAAGATAATAATGATAATAATAATAAATAAATAAATAATTAGACTTGACACATGCATATATTTAATTTTTAATCAGCTCAAATAACAAAGATTTTATAGTCTGTTTACACTACAGGTTTATTTAGGATATAATTTAGGGTTTGCCCATATGTGAGGTCTCGCCACAAAATATGACACATGGTTGGAGAATAACCAATTGAGTGTATAGTATATTAGGGTACATCATATTATAAGCTTTAATTTTGTCTTTGAATCATTTTCCTAGTAGATGTATCATCCAGAGATGTGAGCATTTGAATTTTAGTTGGTTTTGAGAAAATCCGCCTCAAAGCTGAACTTTAACCTGTGCAAATACATCTAGAAGTAAAGATTATGCATACAGAAGACTTTTACAGTAAGAAAAATAACTTAAAAAGTAAACTATCATAAAATATAAGCATAAAATTATTTAAAAACATATTTTTTTTATTATCTTAATACCGTGCTCGAATAAGCACTGCACTAAACATGATTATTACCGTTAAGTGCCGCTCTCGGATATACAGTGTTTAAATGATAACACAATGAAGACACAAGCATTTCTTTATAAACATTTATTTACGATTACCTATGATAGGCCTACCGAACTACGGGAATAACATGAAATAGGTAACAGGAGAACGGGCATGGAAAGCCCCACAGCAATATTTTTTTTATAAGTTCCGCACCCAAATAAGCACGCCTCTCAAATGAGCGCCACACGGAAGCCTCCAAAAATTGTATACGTTCCGCGGCGCTTATTCGAGCATTTACGGGATTGATTCCCCCAAAATGTGTCTCATTTTGTGGTATGCCCATATATGGTTATAATGATGTTTTATCACAAATGGCAAATCACATAAAACTTGATGTGGCTTTATAGCTGACTTTGTTCTATTGCTATCTGGTACTTATAATATTCTACTCCATCATTGTGAAGCAATTATGGGAGGGGGCTTGGGTCTTTGTGAAGTAATTATATGAAGGGGTAAGGGTCTTTGTGAAGCAATTTTAGAGAGAACACAGCATATTTGTGTTTTGGAGAAAAATTTTGAAATTCTTAGAAACAGTCAGGAAAATCTCATAAACGATTAATTTCATATATAAACTGTACACTTAGTATAGTGGTTTTATCACACTTACTGCGATACAGTAGTTTCATCACATGTGATGGTTTCATCACCATTCCTGTAATGGTTTCATCACATTTCCTGGGTTGGTTTCATCACATTACCTATGATGATTTTATCCTATTTTAAAGGATATTAATTTCATCACATTTTGTGTGATATTTTCATCACTTTTCCTGTGATCACATTTTTTGTGATGGTTTCATCACATTTCTTGCGACCATTTCATCACATTTTCTGTGGTGTTTCATCACATATTCTGTGATGATTTCATAATATATTTCACCTTATGGTTTTGTCGCTTCTAATACTGTGACATTTTTATCACATTCCCTGTGATGTGGTTCCATCATAATTTTTGTGATAGCTTCATTATTTTTCCTCTGATGGTTTTATTTTATTTCCATTTTTATAGTGGACATGATATACTGTAATATCATGTCGCCTAAAGCCGTGTTCACACTATGAGATTTTATGACAAAAACATGTGACATGCCCAATGATGACTTCATATCATGGCCATATATGGGCACACCATGACCATATATGGACACATCAGGACTATATATGGGCATACAACAAAATTGGATAGTATCGACAGAGTTTAACCTTTTTGTACCATTTACAGGGCATGAAGCATATTAATATTTTAATAATGTTATTATAATGTCTTAATATTTAATACCATATAATTTATAGTAATAAAATATATAGTAATGCTGATAATATACACATTTTTAGAGCATAATATTCTACAGTCGAAAAGGAGCGTGATTTGGGCTCCTACCCTCATCGGTGTATAAACCAAGTATTACTCAAAAACTCAATCTTTAGGTGTTCAGATTAGTTTTTCTAAAGCTCTGTTTCGACTATCAAATTTCATGTGATATGCCCATATATAGTCATGATGTGCCCATATATGGGCATGACGATGTGGTATTACAAACAAATATTGGGCATATCACAATTATTTGTCGCATGAGAATTTTATGGTGTGGACAGAGCCTTTAAGTCCCGTCCACACTATGAAATTGTATTTGACAAAAACATGTGACATGCCTAAATATGGTCATCATTACCATATATAGGTACATCATTACTATATATGGGCATACAACAGTTTTTTGTTAAAGGAAATTTGATAGTGTTGAGAGGACTTAAGAAATCTGAATATGTGTATGGGCTCTTGGCAAATGCATGTCATATTGTTATTATTTGGGAATAATGAGCTTAGACTTAATAGCATTTGAGCAGAATATACAAGGCTTGTCACCCTAAAACAAGCGTACTGTCGCTAATTATTAAACTAAGTAATTAGCCTGAGAAGAGGAGAAAAGTCAAAATGCTTTTACTCATAACTTTGGCAATAGTAACTTGATTCCAGTCAGTGACCCATCATTGTGACGCTTATAATGTGGAGAGTATGAATAGATGTTTCTCACTGTGGTTTTGGATTGGCAAGCCCTGTATAATTCAAATGTTAGAAGCAGACTACCTTATATAATATGTCAAGTACAAATTAAGTGTACTATTATTTTATGAGATGATAATATGTGGATCTCTTTTTGGGGGTATGGATACTATGTCATTGCAGATATACAAATTCAAAATGGTTGGAGTATAGTGGTGAATTCTGTTTCCTAAATTGTTGAATGGTTGAGACTTTTTCCCTGTGCTTTGCATCAAGAGTTACTCCCAAGAGGTAGTCCCAATCATGTGTCCTTGTTGATATCATCATGTGAACCATGGTGTCATTGTTGATATCATCATGTGAACCAATGTATCATTGTTGATATCATGTGCACCATGGTGTCATTGTTCATATCAGCATATGCACCATGGTGGCATATTGATATCAGCATGTGCACCATGGTGTCATTGTTGATGATATCATGTGCACCATGCTGCCATTGTTAATATCATCATGTACACCATGGTGTCATTGTTGATATCATGTGCACCATGGTGTCATTGTTGATATCAGCATATGCACCATGGTGGCATATTGATATCAGCATGTGCACCATGGTGTCATTGTTGATATCAGCATGTGCACCATGGTGTCATTGTTGATATCAGCATGTGCACCATGGTGTCATTGTTGATGATATCATGTGCACCATGCTGTCATTGTTAATATCATCATGTGCACCATGGTGTCATTGTTGATATCATGTGCACCATGCTGTCATTGTTAATATCATCATGTGCACCATGATGTCATTGTTGATATTATGTGCACCATGGTGTCATTGTTGATATCATGTGCACCATGGTGTCATTGTTGATATCAGCATATGCACCATGGTGGCATATTGAAATCAGCATGTGCACCATGGTGTCATTGTTGATGATATCATGTGCACCATGCTGTCTTTGTTAATATCATGTGCACCATGGTGTCATTGTTGATGTCATGTGCACCATGCTCTCATTGTTGATATCATCATCTGGACTGCTGTCTTTGTTGATGATATCTTGTGCATCATGATGTCATTATGTGTACCACTGTTCTATTCTTGATATCGTTATGTGGACTCGAATCGTTAATGCATATACTACCATCGTCCATTCTGTCAATGAAAGTACATGGAAATTTACAGAAAATATACAGATAAAGAAAATAGATTATTTAAGTTTGAGTCGGCCGATACATAAAATGTGCTGGGCTTAAATAAATAATACTGTAGTTTTCTTTAGAGAAAAGTTATTTTTAAGTACATTAGATCTATCTGTTTGAAAGATAGATTGACAATTTAGAATTTGATTTTAGATTTTACAATCATTGTAATAGAAATCAGGTGTATCTATTAATTATTATTATCCATGTTGCAATGGAGAAGAGGTAACTGGTTTGCCTCTTTAGTTAAATATCAAATTTTGCTTAATATTTTTGAAATAATTTATGTGACTAAAAAAAAAAAAGAATGTATACAGGAGACCAAAATGCCTGAAAGGACTTTGTGCTTAAATCTTGTAACAACTTACAAGTCACTTATACTATATATTTTAGGAAAAGCCATTATAATAGATTTAGTAATGCGGGCAATACCAGTCACTATTACTAAACTCGATATGTTATGTATTAATGTCTGCAGAGGGAGTGTGTTCACTTAATGGAATAAATGTATTCATTATAATTTTTAGTTTATTGTGGTACTGTATATTGTGTCTGCGTGGGGAGGGGGGTGTGTGGGGGAGGGCAGAATTGTCCGCACCCCTCTCATCACTCCCATTTCAAGACTTCTAGATACGCCACTGTGCATAATAAAACTTTCATTTGATAATGATGATGGTATAGAAGTTGACGATGATGAGAACATCATGACATGTTGACAAGGATAATGATGACAGCGTAGATGATCATGATGAAGTTGATGACAGGAGAGAATTATCGTCAGACCCTAAAAACGCTGTTTAGGGAAAAATACGACCCTTGTTACATGATTTTTGTCACACATATGCGTGCCCTCACTTTAACTTTGCGCGGGTGCGTATTAAAATATCAAAAGCATTAATTTTGCTAAAGTGTTAACAATAAATTAAATAATAATTGAAATAAAATAATAATAATAAGCCAAGGATTTGAAATTGTTCAAATATTATTCAAACGCATTCCTTGCTGATTCAAAATCATTTTGGCCAAAATGGGACAAAAGGAATTTTGGCCCGTCCATCCACCAAATGTCCATTTTTTAGTCTGCAGCACGATATGACTGTACAACCGCATTTTATTCACACGACAGCCGTCTGCTCTAAGGTGGCTTCTGCTGGTGGTGGGTGGCGGTGTCAATTCACTCGGCGGTTGTTTTGAAATGATTTGTCGGCGGAGGTAGACGTAAAATGAGTAATCCATGGGATATCAATTCAGGGTCTCCAAATCTTGGAGCAATTTTACGACTTGCCGAGCGAACTGGACATTTACCCCACCAAGGAACAGTACGTGACTTTCTATTTTGTAAGGTAACCTTCTTAGGACTCAGGAGCCTAGGCCTAGCGTATGGTGCCAGCGTATGCCTGCCAGCCAGGTCTAGGCTGGGCCTAGGCCTAGTGTAGTACTGCAGGAGGTATTGTGTGTACGGTAGGGAGACGTCGAAGAGTATGCCTAGCACCCAGCCTAGGCGAACGTTCCTTCCTTCCCCAGCTACAGGCCTATGGAAGGGCTAGGTAGGTAGGCTATCCTAGGCCTAGCTACTAGCCTAGGGCTAGGAGCTTGGCTTTTTTGGGCCAAGACTAGGCCTATATGACTTAATTTAAATAGGCCTAGGCCCTATGCTAGGGCTAGGGCCTACCTAGGCCTACTAGGCTTAGATTTGGCCTAGCTAAGTAGTATTGGTCCTTGCTTGTTATCAGTGGCAGCTCTAGGCCTAGGCAAGGATATATTTTCTGGGGAGGGGGGGCTAGGCCTACTAAACTAAGCTGTCCAACAGGGAGACTTCGAGCTGGGAGAAGGGTTTAAGAGGGATTTTTTTAAATTTAGATTTTTTTTACAAACTGGCTGCATTTACGCCTATAACGTCATGCTGTAATGCATTAAGATAGGCAGAGTTAGTTTTAAGTTTAGGGTAAAGCCAAGTCAACCAATCAGCATGTTGGTATTTGCATAATTCAGTGTGTATTTATTTTAGTTCAGAATTAATGATGCAAGTTATATTTCTATGGAAATGGAGCGACAAATACACCTTCCGGAAAATTCACACTCATTACAGTTAATTCAGCAACTAAGAGAATTGACTAGGCAAGGAAAAGAATTTGACAAAGTAAGTCTAAGAGAGACTGTTAACATGTATTGTTATTTATTAATTTTTATGTGAAATGCATTGAAGAAATATATTTTTATTATTATTATTATTATTATTATTAATATTATTTATTATTGTTGTTGTTGTTTATTATTATCACTGTTTATTATTAATATTAATGTTATTAATATTATTACAGTAATAATTAAAATATATGTACTTCAAATTGGTTAAAAGGCTGGAAAGCATAAATACTGTATGGTATTAACAAGTGGAATATATATAAACATAAATTGAAACTTCAAACAAAATGGTTAAAAAATAATGACAATATGAATGCATACCATAACTTCAATTAACATTGTTAAAAACAATTCTTTTTCAGGTTTCATTAGACATTCAGTGCAGACTGCAGGATAAAGAGACAAGCGATATAACCCATGCAGACTTACTTGGTAAATTTTACTTTCATATTTTATTGGAAATTATATGATATTTACAAATGAGAACAGCACTACAGTAGTTTTTCCTCTATAATAATATGTGTTACGTATATTTCAAGATTTGTGGCTTAGAGGTAAGTAGTTGGGCTTCTAGCTGACAGATCATGAGTTCAACCCTATTGATTTTGATCAAAACACTTTTATCCACATTTTTCTAGGCCTACCCAGGGGCATAATTGGATATCTGGTAGGATGTGAATGATTTCGTATAAAATTGATCTTGTTCTGAATTACATACTTTAGTAGGAAAATAGGCGAACATTGTTTGTAGAATTCTTAATTTCTTTCTCTTTTTCTTTTGTTGTTTATCCTGGGGGACTGCTCAGAGATAAATCCCTGGTCCTCCACAGATCCCAACAAAGAAAATAACAAACTGAGAAACACTTCATAAAACAAAAAACATTGAAACACAAAAAGCTCTACTACTCCCTATTTAATATAAAGTAAAGTAAAATATATTTACGTACTGCTATATTTTGTTCCACTATCAGTGGATCTTTGTCGGGCAATGAATCTGAGACCTAGATGATTTTGGTAGTGATGCTATTCAGGCTTGAATAGCGCCCTCTGCCTGCTGTCCTGTCAGGAGGTCTGTGGGCCTCAGATGATGATGATAAAATATATGAATTACAGCTCACATATCCACTTAAAAAATGTTCAAGGTGCTTATCCACAATGCTCTTCTAATTTGTCTGTTTTGCCTGATTGTTTCTTTATGTATGGTTTTTGCTTTTCCAGTTGTGTACAGTAGTTTGAATTATCAATGACTGTACAACGTAAATGTTGTAATTGATTGATTTATTTGATTTTATTTAAATGTTGTTTTCTTTTACAAGAATCTAAAATTTTGTAGCTGAAAGAGTGTTGTAACTGAATTTGTTTAAGCTTACTTTAGAACTGATTGATTAATTTAATTTAAATGTTGTTTTCTTTTACAAGAATCTAAAATTTCGCAGCTGAAAGAGATGGCTTCGCATCTGCAGTCGGTAGTAAAAGCTAAGCACCAGCTAATAACCTGCCTTCAGCAACCGTTCGTTGGCGACTACATCAAGATTGAAGCAGTATACCATAGGCACGTCAAAGAAATGTTTCCGTTGATAGCATCATGTTTGGCTGACCTTGCAACAAATTTAAACAATATTGAATGGAGTAAGGAATTCAGTGCTAAAGATTCCCAATTAGTAAGTGATATTTTTACCTAATTGTGAGCTGTCGTGACAAAATGAGTCTTGTGGTACGCTGGGTCAATTTGATATATTTAAGGAAATATATCTGAAGCGATATTTTGACAAAAATTGGGTTTCAATTTTCCTGATAAGTTTAATTTATATATTTAGCAAAAGTTCCTAGTAGTTACCTAATGTAATCATGTTTTTGAGGCACATTTTCTAAAGCTAATTTTCAAATTTAATAGGAAAACGAATTGCGGATATTTTGTTAATTTTGTTTGATTATATTATAATTGGCCTTATTATTTATAATGTTTTATTTTTTCATTAATTAATTAATTTTTTATTTCAAATACAGCAAAGAATCTACAGTAAGTTATAAAATAAAATTTAAAAAAATCAAAATAATTAAAAAAATTTTCAATTCAAGAAAAATAAAGAAAGAAATATTATTATTATTATTATTTATTATGTTGAACCTGCCTAAGGTCGAATCCAAAATTCCATTGAAATATTGTTCCACTTAAATAAAATTCACCTTACAGGTTGTTTAATTAATGGAAAACACAGCAATTTGGCATGTAAAATAAAATTGACTTAGAAATTATTCGACTTCAACGAGTTTAACTGTATTATTATTATTATTATTATTGTTATTATTATTATTATTATTTATAAATTACATGGCACAAGGTTCAGCCTTTTTTATTATAGTGATTTAGTTTGCTTTTGTGTCCCTGCCCACTCATTTAATTTATTGTTATTCTGTACAGTACATATACAGTATATCACCATTGTATTGTACTATTTTCAGAGTTGTAATTTTAAAAAGTTTTTGTAAATAACTGATAGTATAGGCATTATTACAATTTTTTTTTTGATGTTTTTATGTATTCAAATTGTAACTTGTTTATAAGAAAAGTTTAAACAAAAATAATCTTTAAACTATTAAAATAATAATAATTGTTTTTATATTTTTTTTCTTGTATTTTAACTTTGTTTTAAATATTGACTTGTTTTATGAATCCTGTACAATATTTTTAGGTTTGCAATAATTATGAAACAGTTCATAAATTTTAATTCAAAATTTCTGAATTTTTACTAAATTTTATCTGAATATGTTTAATTTAAACTGATACTTACATAAAACTTCCTTCATTTCCTTTTTTTTTTTCTTTCTTTCTTTTTTTTTTTTTTTTGCCAAAACCTTAAAATACATACAAATTACAAAAAGTACAAGAAAATACATTGTCAATGACCGGATAGACAAAAAGCAATCTTATAGCTGTGAACAGTTTTTTTCTCCGACAATTGATGTTTTGTCTTAATTGACATTCTTTGAATGTTATATTTTAATTCTCTTTTCAGTACTGTGCTCTTGTTTCATCTAATCAATTACACTATTTTTATAATGAATCCATTGAATTTATTAAAGCTAATACTAAAATTGATATTGCAGCTTTAACTGTCAGTAATTTTCAACAATCTACTAACGTAAAATTTGTCCTTTTGTTGCTTTCAGGATGGAACTTTGAGTTGTATATCCAGCAGCCTCGCCCAGTTACAGACTAACTTTCAGTCTCTTTGTCAAATAAGAGAATGCTTAGAGTGAGCTTAACCAATTACATACTGCAGTCAATCCGAATGTCAAATCACCAAACCTCGAAAAAAACCTCGAATTGAAGCCCAGTGAGCTTAATCTCCAGAAGAAACCCATCTCGAATAGACACCCCCCCCCCCCCACCTTAGCTTGCAAAAGTAGCCTCGAAACAGGGTCCCATACTAAGATTTTCTCTTAGTGGTATGCAAGGCAGGCTTGTGTCATATTGTACTAGTCTAAACAATTTTAGCTTGCCCTAACATTTTTTTTTGTGCAAATTGTGAAGTTGAAACATTTACAGTGAGGAAGTTTTGTATTTGAAACAAAAGTAACAAGATTGGACAACACATTATAAGTACATTACGTTATTAATATCCCTTAAAATATTTATAAAAATAATAGTCATCACATGAGAATTCTACTTACAGTATTTTACTCGTCCTTACACAATTTAGGTCGTCTCGGGCAATAGGACGACTGTAAGTATGGGACCCTGCGAAAAGAAGCCCATCTCGAAAAGATCCAATGGGCTTCTTTTCGAGATACATTGTATTAAAGTACATACACTGTACATGAATTTTTTTATGAAAAAAAATAAATTATGAACATGCTTGATTTATACAGTAGTTTCAATCCAGTTAATACACTCCATGAAACAGATTGATGTCCAAAAATTTACAGTCCATTCATTTTGAAATGAAGCCCTTTCTTTACTTTGCAAAAGTAGACACGAAAGGAAGCCCATCTTGAAAAGAATCCCAATCCAAATTTCGCAAAAGAAAGAAGCATCCCAGAGCCTTCAATTCAAGTTTTTATGGTATATTTGTGTAATTTATGTGTAAATGAACTTGGTTTGCTGACAAGGGGCAATCCATGACAAGTCTGCACTAAAGTTGCTCTTTTGCACATATTTATTTTTGTTATAAGATATCAAAATTTGATAGTATAATTCATACTCCAAGTATCGAAATGCACGCCATCGTGTCGGGATTCAGTATTCGACATTAATTATGTCATCATCAGGAATGAAATCAAAATTGTTTATTAGCATTTTGGCATTTAATAAAATTGTTATTTTGTATTGTTGATAAATTGTTGTTATTGTTATTATTGTCGGTATTTTTATTGTTATTAGGACAAAAAAATTGTTTGTTTGCCCTTCTTTTGTTAAAAAATGATAAATAGGGGCAGGTGGAAAAAGTTTTTTTTTAATTTATTTATTTTTTTAAAATACTCATTAGAAGGAATAAAAATAACCCACAGAGACCTAGAATGGCAATATCTTACATCAGACAACACCTTTAGACTAATTTGTAGAGCATCTGGCAAAAAATAAAGATAAATTCACTCATATTTTTTTTAATTTGTTAAGAAAAAAGTTTTAAAAAAAAACTTTTCTGAAGTTTTTTTGTTTTTCCGCCCCTATTTTTTCCAGTGAGTTAGGGGCGGTCACGGAGGGTAAACAAGCAATTGTTTTTTTGGCCTTATTATTATTATTATTATTGATATATTATTATTATTAGTATTATTGTTATTACAGTATTTATATAAAGATGAATAATATAACATAATTTGAATTGATAATGATATAATTATAGCAAACACTTTCACCCATAAACTGCTCTTTTTCAAATTTATTATATGCATTTTTGTATGTTTTATATGCATAAATTTCTACTGATTAATATAATTAAAGGGAATTCTGGTATTAAGAGAATTAATATACTTTAATACTATACTGTACATTAATATTCTGTGTTTCAAAATTGTGTTTATTGAAAAAGAAAAAGGATAAAAGATTAAAAAAAATTTTAAAAGCAAATGAAATACAGTATAGAAGAAGAAAAAAGGTATTGAAGTGCGATTACAAAAAGCAACAGACTATGTGACCTTTGACCTCCTATTTAATTTTTGGTTACTCTTTATTGCGTGTAGTGCGCTCCATAAGTAATTTGTTTGGCGTCTCATACTCGATTTTCAAAATTAACTTGCTCGTTGGTGGTGCTGTCCAGAATGAGAAAAAAATGTAAGGGATTTCCTGCAAGTCTAAGCATGGATTTCTCATCGGCCAATCATTGTACAGAAAAAAAGTGAGGCCACTGACGCCATGTTGGGGAGTGACGTACCAGTTTAGACAAGTTTCTTTTCGTTTTGGCATTTGTTTAAATTGTTTTTGTTTTTTTTTAATAAAAATTGTTGTTAATAACTCGGCCTATTATTGCAATACTTTTTGATAATAAATTTAAAGTATGGATTTTTTAAAAACCATCTAATCAGTCGATGCGACTGTTTACAAAAGCGCAGGGGTAGGCCTACAAACGGTATTGATTCTTGATGCATTTGCAGTACAGTACTTTATGAAGCCTAAACACTTTAGGTAATATGTTAGCTTAGCGAGCTGCATTCAGGTTCATATAAAAGATATAGGAAAGAAAACAGGAAATCCATTTTACTTGCCTTTTTGGATCACGAATATTACACTTTTCCCATTCATTTTATAAGCCCATATTTGCCTACAAATACTCCGGCAGGGAGTGGCACTATTACTTATTGAAGAAGGTGCAGAAGGACGAAAACATTGATTTTGTTTATAGATTAGTGCTGTTTTGAAACGTGAGGGGAAGGGGACAGGGTAAGCCCACACTCACCTCAGGCCCACCATGGTTGGTCCTGAAGTGCGAAATTTTAGGAAATAGTAGCTCTATATTACCAGAAATGACACTTTTATATGGTAAAATCAATCGTCATCACATCACCATTATGCCTATATAGTAAAAGTGAAGCGCCAACAAATTTCTCATAATTTTCGGCAACCATAGATATCTAATATGTGTGATGTACTATAGAAAACAAATATTAAAATCATTGTCTCTGATGTGCTTAATTTAGGCCTACCTACTTCTTCGAAGCCATTAGTCCACACAAGGGCTGAGGTGGGAACATTTGGGGAATTAGTAGATTACCGGAAATTACACTCTTTTATAATAAAATTCATCATCATCGATCAAATAATTCGCTGTGATGTTCCACTGAAAATAAAATTCAATTGTCATTGATGTATTTTTAATTTATTTTACCATGTGCCGAAAACCAATCTTATTATTATTATTATTATTATTACACGCTTTTTCTCATACTTCTAAAATTATAATAAAATCACGCGCACTTGAGTCGTGTATTATGAGTTCAGATGTTTGTGGGCAGAGATAGAGTACCGGTTGTACAGCACACTTTCGTTAAAACCTGGGTCATTTATGCAGTTCATTTCAACAATTTTCAGGCATCTTCTTGACTTTGATTATTACATTGCGGAAGAAAAGTAAGGGACCAACCTCACCCCCTTAACAATATTTTGGGACGTGTCCCCTGTCCCTCTTTGATCATGGGTTTAGGGAGAAGCATCCCCTTCCATCAGTGAGATTTTCTGGAATTAGTTTATGGCTAGACGCTCTTGATGAAATCTGAAAAGAAGTTAAGCTTTTAAATAGAAAGTGTATGTTTTACGAGAGTAGCCTACTACATGTAACATGTATACATGAGAAGCACACACACAAGACGAGTGACTATTTTTTTTTAGGTCACAAAGGGGGGTGGGGGGTGGTTAGCCACCCTATTCACCCCCAGATGCGCCACTGCATGCATCGGGGCTCAGTTTTTAGCATTCCTTTGTCTGCACTTTTGTTTGCTACCATCAATTTTGCTTTTTATCTGAAGCGACTGCGGATACATCAATATTTCTTCTTGACCCATATGTTGCTGAACAGAGCATTAAACGATGGTTAGCAAAAATTTTAATTTCCGTCCGCCCGACAAACCCTGATTTTCAAGTCGTTGTACTTGTGCACATAAAAAGAAATCTTGATCTTGGAGTATAAAATTACTTCAATAGGCCTAATGGTGGTTGGACCAAAAACGGCAAATTTGCAAATAATGAAATTATTCAACTTCAACTTAAGTAAACTACGAGGGAATGACAATAAGTACTGCTATCAATGCCTTGGGATCGTAACACAGCCTTATGTATGCATTACTTTAAGGCCTATAATTGTGTGGCCTGGGTGAAAGATCACTTGATAATATGCTTAGTACGTGTACAAATTTGATATTTCGTATAATGCGGTTTTCATCAGTATTACTGTTATGACGTTTTGCTGACAATATATCATCTTTATCGGATATGGAGTGCGATCATACATTGACTATACAATAACAGTTATTGCATCCGTCGGCTAATAAAAGCTCATTATGTACTTACTGGTGATAACAACAAGATAACAAGTTTAACAAACATCATGAGACTTGTTAACAATGCTATTTATCAGCCCATGTGCATCATTGACTCTTCACCTATATTTCAACATATCCCAAGTCCAATAGGAATTTAATTGAAGTACAGTAATGGTTACACTTATAGGTTATAATAAGCATAATTTTAAAGATGCTGTCTTTTTAGCCTGAATCATCATCATATAATAATAATAATAATAATATAGAAATTTATATAGCGCCTTTTGCCAAAGGATACAAGGCGCTTAGAAAAGGTTTATTGTAGGAAGAGGATTATTTAGGAAATAAATGAGCTTTTAAGAGTTTTTTGAAGACTTCGGTACTACAAGCATTTCGGATGGAGATAGGAAGATTATTCCACAGTTTTCATATATAATTTTCAGTAAGTAACTATAAATGTTTGTCGATTTACCGACCGTCAGATGTCTGCAGAGATCTGGAAGGAATATTTCGGTAAAGCGCGAAAGGATTTGCATCAACGTGACCACTCACAATTTCTGATATACTCAGCGATTGGGACGAAATTACCGAAGATTCAGCAAAAATTGCTCAAAATTGCCCAAGCTTAGAATTTGAAAAAAAAAAAAAACAACCGTGTTTTTCTCATGTATAGTTTCCCTTTTAGTTCAATTTATAAACCATTTTTTATTGTACCAAGCAAAATACCCAAGATCTTGGGTAAATACCCAAGCAGTGGTCACGTTGGTTAGCATCAAAATAGTATACCAGAATGTATGTTTGTTTATCATAAAATGGAGTCCCAACTTTTAGTTTCAATGCTAACGTATTTCGCAAAATTTTCATTGTTCAGCAGCGGAACCTCGCCTATTATTACCTTTGGTGTGGGGGAAGAGGGGAGTGGGTCGTCTAGGCCCAATACCATCCGGTCTTGTGCCACACTAGAATCGTTGCTACACTAGACTCATTTTCTTCCAGCAAATGGCCAGGTTACAAAGGGTCTGGGATGCCAAAATGCCGGTGGACAAGGAGCTCAAATCCCACTAATTAACAAGCAATTAGCAACACAAAAAGGAAGTAAGGGACTAAAAATACAGTAAAAACCAGCAGAATAGGAAGCAAGGGACAAAATCAACATGATATTCCTTACTTCTCAAAGCAATGCAAACAGCCGTTGATTCCTTTTGTCATTGTAGGGCAGTATGGTTAGAGGCTAATGGATCCATATTGCATTGTTTGTTCGGTGTATCGAGCGTACATTGTTCGGTTTCTGTGTACAGAAGATATCAGCAATCTTTCGGTAACAGTAACTTGTCTGACAAAGTTAACAAAACTTATCAGCATATTCGGCTTTGTTAACGACTTGTATATCGCTATGCAATAATGGTTGTTCGATCGATCCTGGAAGGGGGATTTTAGCAAGGTGTTGTTATCATATGATGACTTGACATATATTTTACCTATGACTTTAAAATGCGTCATCGTGGAATGGCCGTCTGTGGTTGATTGAAGTCCGTGTTTTATACAGCTTTCTGTTTTTGAAATATTGACAGAATAATATGATATTAAAAAGGACGTTGGAATTATGGGAAAGTGTTTAATTTGTTCAAACAATATAGTGAGCTGTAATCATCGTCATAATCATCATCACCATCGGTGCTACTACCAGCATAATCATCATTATCACCATTGTCATCACCATCGTTATCATCACCATCGTTGCTAACACCGAATTCGTCTCATCATCATCATTGTGATAATCATCTTCATGTTTTATAAAATATTTACAGGTATATATGGAGTGGATTTGAATAGCTTGGTGGTTGTTAAGATGCTTGCCTTCCAATCGCAGCGTTGTGGGTTCAATTCCTGTCACGGAACACGTAACTCCACTCCCTAAGTCTCAGTGTTAACCTTTTAATTTTAGTTAACGCTGTTCTTAATTTAATTTAACGACCATTTTGAGTGGATATAATTCATACACTGTATATATTTTGTATGTATTATAATATATTTTATTGAGTTTTATTTTGAATCTGAATGTTTTCTCCTGAGAGAGGTATATAAATTGATTGAATGATTGATTATTGTTCGATAATTTTGGTTATTAATTAATTGATAAAGCATCATCGTTTTTGTCATCACCATCGATGCATCGACCACCGTCATCGTCATCGTCATACTTAACATTATCATAATTATCATCATTAACATTATAATCATTAGCCTTATTATTTTATTATCATTATTATTATGACCTATTTACCCATAAAAGGCAATGTCTAATATCACGACATTGTAGTGTAGCTGCTCTGCAGCTCTTCATGTGAGTCGATCGTGGGTGAATATCACAACAAATGGGAACATTTGTTTTTTTAGTTCATCAAAAATGATTATTTGAGCCACTTAATTAATTAACAAGGGACAAAAAGACCATGAAGATAAATTAAACTATTATTTTAAGTATTGTAAGTAGGTTGCGTACGCCTGGTCAGCTAAGAGGTATCCTATATTTGTGTCTAGGCCAGACATTTTTTGTTTGACCTACCATTGGCACCGCATTTTAGACTTATTTACACAAATTTACATTCAGTACTATTGGCGTACAATTCACACCTGGTAGGCTTAAGTCTTACCATCTCACACTTTATTTTCAATGCTTGAACTGAAATAACTTTTCATTTTTTTTCAATTTTGTTGAATGAATACCCACTTACTGAATAAGTATGCTACACTGTGTTGCGATAGGCTGTTTATGGGC
>NW_022749760.1:1076180-1091223 GCF_011630105.1 Anneissia japonica
TCGTCCTTCCCTACCAACTGAAAGAAATCATAAAATCATTTTTTGCGAATTAGCGCCTCAACTGATCGTCGATCCCCCTCCCACTTCACCTTCGCGTCCCCATCAGCGTCCTCCATGGTTCAAGACAAGACTTCTAGATACGCCACCGAGTCGAACAACTAAGTAGGCCTAATTTCAACAAATTACATAATAGCTCCCATCCACATAAACATCTTTAAACATAATAACTTATAATGATTTGTATTGCCATTGTATAAAACCAACACAAATCACGTTTTTAAGAATTTCTTTAGGCCCGCAGGGGCTCGCTTAACCCAGGGACCTAGTCCAATCTCTGCGACCTACGGGAAATGAAGCTCTCAGAGACTTCCGGTTGAGTTCAATTTTCTTTTTTCTATTTATCGGCTGCGCACCCCCTCCCCCAACACTTTTCTGCTATGGATACTGTGTGCCACGTGCACAAAACAATGATGAAAAAAAAAGAAATAATGTAAAATCTTCTCGTAACCTTTAAAAACTTCTTGCTTACTTGCTACTTGTCGGTCTTTTTCATTTTATTATTTTTTTTAAATAATTTCCAGCTTACTTATCGTACAGACTAGGGAGTTGTTTCCTTTACAGACGTACTCTATTCTATTTAGTATTTATACTTACAATTATGTTACTTGCACGTAATTCTTTTGGCTGGCAATATCATATAACTTTAGAAGAGATGTACAATGGCCACATTTTGGAAATGACGATATTTGGACATAATATTTGGGTAAGAGAGCTTATCACATTTTGAAATTAATTTGGAGCTGAGATAAACAGCGTAATAGGTCAAATACTGACTTCTCTAACTGTCATTGCACCTAATAGATCTAACAATTAACAGTTTCTTTTACAACACCCTTGATGTTGTCACCAAACCTGATTAGGGGATTTTTATCAAGATGATCGATGACTGGTGCTGTCACCAGTATAGTCACCGAAAACATGGAGGCATATATACCTCCATGCCGAAATTGATCACTTATGTAGAATCGGCTTGTAAAATCCTGTTCCTAATCCTCAGATTATTGTAGGACATCGAGGTCATACCATCTTTAAACAGTTACAGTAATTATTGCTATAGCTTATAGACTTTGCTCTAATTTGTGATATAACAAGTTAAAGAATAACCCGAATCACGTGACGGGACTAGCCAATCATATACTTCGTGTTTATGAATATCTGTTTTACAGTTTATTAAAGAGTGCATACCTCACATCGTTTCATTATTTCACCATTCATTACTATACACGGAGCTCTCATTGAACACCATGGAGTATCTGCCTAAAGAACAGTGAGTATGAACGTCTAAGTGATTAATAATTAATAATAGATACACATATTATACGTTCATGTTATGTGATTTTAGTCGCCCACTAAATGCAGAAATCACTTTTTTTTGTCCCACGATTTGTGGTGGGTTTTTTGTTTCGTATACCTATGCCCACCCTTCCCCCACAGACGCATGTACTCCTGGATGCGCTTTACGTAATTATGCTGTTAATGAACACCATGTTAATTACATCAGTGACTGAAAATAATAGGTAATATTTCTGCTTCTTGCACTTTAGACCCCGGTTCAAATCCGGCAAACATCTGGTTCTAATTGGAGTCAGATCACTGCTCCTCGAATGAGAATTAGACGGGATAGTGGACAATGTATCCGTTATTATGTGGTCAATTGGCGCTACATTGTGGATGCCACTGTTTTTCCAGGGCCCAAGCGATATTTCAAATTAACAAATTATTTTTAACTGGGCAATAATGGAAGCATATAGTTGTATGGAAGTGACAAACATTTTTATTTTGTTAACATTATTCTATGTTTCAAAAAAAAAAAAAAGATCAATTAATACTCAGTGGCGATTATTCAAATAACTACGGTAAATTAATCTCGGGATTCCGAACCATGACACAATTATTTCAAATCTATTCATGAGTTAAGATTATGTTAACGATTATGAATGATAACCAACGATGATGATGATGATGATAATAATAATAATAACAATAATATAATAATAATAATAATAATAATAATAATAACAACAACAACAACCCAAAGTAAACCAAACAATCAATGATGAATGTTGATTATATTTACAGAAACAAGTTAGTACAGGCTATAGAGTCATACAACTGGGAAGCAGTTATAAGATTTTTGCAAACTGAACCACAATTGGTTAATACTTACGATAAGGTACGTACTCAGAGGAACCACACTTGTTGAGATAATGTTGATGAATTATCGAAAACTCGAACTCGACAAAATATTAGTTTATTAAAATTATGTTCAAACTCACCAAAAATTGTTCACAATTCACTCGCGTTAAACTTTTACTTATAAGTGTTCTCAATGGATATTGGATATAGGAAAATAATACGGTAATATAACAATTGACCTTCAATAAACCTTTAGTTTAAAAAGTTCATAAATTGGCCTATTTAGATATAGCCTAATTGCATACACAGTATTGGATTTGTGTAGGGACTGCTTATTTCTTAGAACTATTATCAATATTAAATTTAAAGTTCATAAACAGTAATTTTTATGCCGGATACATAATTGGTTTTTATATAAGAGTGACTTACCATCATAGATAGTATTATAATATTATTACAATAGAAATGTGTCCACATAATTAAAATGCCTGTTGTTCGACGCGTGCTAGTTGTACACCTTTACATAACAGTAAATTACAATATCATAAATAGAAATATTTCATATTTTTCATTTTCAAGTCCACATAATTCAAATACCGGTTATTCAGCGCGTATGTAAGTATATATTTTTATATGGTGAACTCTAGGTACTGAACAAAATGAGAGCATAGATATATTGCATTAAAAATGTTATACTGTAAAACGTAACGAAACAAGAGGAACGAAGTACGATAATTTATGTGGTAGTCGTCAAAGTCTTGTCAAACAGATCAGTCAATATATGTAGGCTTATAATCTACTGGAGCGACCAGATAGAAAACCCAAAACCAATCAGTATTTTGATTAGATTGAATGAATATGGCAATCCATTCGTACGATGTTAATCACCAAATTAAGAAAGATTAAGATGGTGACGTCAAAATAAAAGATATTTAAAAAAAAATGATTTTTTTTTAAAGATGAATGATATGGAAACGAATTGACGGAAGCCTAATGTCAGAAAAAAAAGGAAAACTTTGAAGAAATAGTAATTACTACTGCAAGTACAGTGTATTGTACTGTATTATTGAAACGCTGTCGCTAATTTCCCTGATAAGTATAAAATTGATCTGGCGCCCTCTATAGTAGGCCTAATACTACTGCAATAATTCCCTGATAGGTTAAAAAATGATCTGGCGCCCTCTATAGTTTATTACAAGTTTAGAAATACAGTGTACCGATAGCTTTGTACCATGAGTGTTACGCCAACTGCTCTATTAAAGAACACGTGACCGCCAGATACTGTTAAACGTAAATACTGTATCACTTCCTCCTGTTTTGATTACCCTAACTATTCATAATTAATTTAATACCTACTTTAAATTAAAGTGAAATAAAGTGGGAGATAAAGGGAATTTTGAATTTAATTCTGTAGATGGCGTACACTAGGTTTAAACCATTATAAATTCAAATATTTTATTAATTCTATAATTATCATAGCGTATGACCTAAATTTACTTATACTATAATCTAATAATATAAATATAAATATTGTATCCACAAAAAATGAAGGGATTCAGGGACGGGTTTTGACAGAAGAAGGGTCCAGGCCACCTCCACCATGATTTCTGGTTTTTGTTATGGTGTTTTGGGGCTGAGGTATGAGTTTTTAAGGCTATATTGCCTATTTTGAATTTTTTTTTTTTTTTTTTTTTTTTTTTTTTTTGATGTGATTATGTTGTTGTTAAATCGTGTTTGTAATGTATGTGTATTTTGTTGTAGTAAGTTGTTATAATCGTGTAGTGTGTATTCAGTTTAATGATTGTCTTCGTAGGCCGGCTTTACGCCATTAATGCCCGCTGTGTTGTATGCACCAGACAACGTGTTGGAGATATTAATTGACGAAGCAACAAAAAAAACCATTGAACATGAGGACAAAAAGGTGAGTGAAATTAAATATCATTACATTTTATACAAACAATACAAAACACATATCATGTATACAAATCATGCAACAAACAAGTGAACATCAACTCAATGTAGATTAAAGTGATTTATTTCATTTAAAACTATAAATTATGATTTATTATTTGATTTATATTAATTTTTTTTAAACTCTAAAAACCCTATGTTACATGATCAGTATTTTCTCAATAAAACTTTTAAAAAACCCAAAATTTTTAACTGTAAAAAGCTTAGGCCTATGTTGTGCCTTTGTTTGTATCATTATGGTTAAATAAATATATTAATGACAATAAAATTTTTTACACAAAAAGTTCATTCGCTAAAAATATGTGAGTTCGAAATGATAATTTAATAAGCCTAAGTGTTAAACAGGCCTTTTAAATTAAAAACTTAAAAAAAATTAAAATGAGAGAACGTAGTTATGTTTGGATTTGTTTTTATCAGTATGGTTAACTAGATACACTAATGACAATAAAATTAATATTTTACAAAAAAGTTCAATCACTAAAAATGTGAATTTATATTAATGTAATATAATAATAATGTAAAACATAGGCCTTCAAACATTGTTTGCCCAATTCTACGTTATAAACATCATCTAAAAATATTTAATTATGTAATTAGTATCTAATAATGACTCAAAGTAGATTACTGTGTTATATTTTCTTTAAAACTAAAATTTAGGATTTTACTATTAAATTTATCTGATTTTTTTTTTACAACACAAAAAGTCTATATTATGGGCATAAACACTATTTTCTCAATAAAAACTTATAAAAAATATATTTTATAATCAGATAAAGTAATTATGTTTGGATTTGTTTTTATCAATACATTTTACTAAATATATTATTGACAATGAAATTGATATTTTACAATCGCTAAAAATGTGAATTTGAAAGAATATTTGAATATAGTGTAAAACGTAGGCTTTTTGACTTTTTGCACGATTTTACATTATAAACATCATTTAATAAATATTAAATAATGTAATTAGTATCTAATAATAACAAATGTAATAATTAACTGAAACGTTTGTTTTGTTGATATGTGGTGTCATAGTTTCTTGTTGTAGTTTGTTTTCTTTTGTTATAATTTTCTACGTTTCACTTGTAGGTGCTTGGAACTATTCTTCATCACTTGGCGATTTACGCACGTGTACCAGCATTAAGACGTGTGCTGCAAAAATCAAACACCAGAGTTAATTGGAGAGGCAACGTAAGTACAGTGTAATAAAATAACACTTTTATTAATTGTAAGCAAATTAAAATCATTGAATTCACAATATATTTTGTCATCACATTCTATTTATTAATATTGTTGTATATTTTATAATGCGCATGATTTATATAAAGCTGACTGAAAAATAATAATGTTCCGTTCAGTAGGCTATAACAGTCATCATAAAATATCATATGATTATTGAAATGAATTTACAAACATTTTCATTATCATTGCTATTACTATAAATAATATCATCATCATAATTTGTTTAGTTAATATTCTATTTTATATTATCATTATCATGTTTATAATGATTACAATGTGAAATAATTAAGTACGATAAATATGAATTATTTCAGTTGTTTTACGTCGACGTATTATTTGTAAATTCATATAATCTCGTGTTTTGCGTGTACAACAAAACGTGACATTGGTTATCCTTTCATTGCAGGACGGATGCACACCACTACATCTCTGTCTAGATAATGAGTACCGCCGTTATGAAGAACACCGCGAAACGGCAATTTGCCTCGTAGAACATGGCGCGTTATTAATAAAAGACAACGTAATGTACATAATACAAATAAGAATGCATCATCAAACGGATACCAGTCAATGGCTTTAATAAAACAACTGTATATCAGACGGCACTACTACTAGAAACATTTCATGTGTTTAAAACAAACATGAGAAATATCAAATCTTAAAAAAAATCAAATAAGTAATGTTCTAAAAATATTCCTTTTTTTCAATTATTTGGTACCGATAAATTTGGTGACAACGAATTGTCGTAAAATTATCTTGATGCTAATAGTGTTGCTGCATACATTGAAAAAAAATTATTTTGTTATATTTTATGAATATTATTATAAAATTAAAATATATTTATTAATTTTGATTTGGATTCTTTACACTAATTGGAATATTTAATAATTATTTTCATCATATTCAATTTGAAACTGTCATTGAATGAAATACAACTTTTGTGTACTCGTGTCTGTTATTGCAGGAAGGAAAGACGCCTCTTGATTTGTATGATAAGAATAAATGTATTTTATATGACGGCAGTCGATCAATTATAAGAGAGAAGAAAGACGAACTGAAAAAGTTACTTTTAGGTAAGTTGAATGAACCCATTGTATAGGCCTATATCAGGATTTAGTCATCTTTCTGCGGTCTATAGTTTATTTTGATTTTTAAATAGGCTACATACACATTGGCGTTTTTCTAATATTTGTTTTTATCTATATTTTGTGACAATGCTATTTAGCGTTAATATTTAAAAGAAATTTAATTTTATTTTCAAAGTTAAAATAATGTAATATACCAGTATTTGAAACAAACGTTTTTTTGTTTAAAGGCATGACACTTCCTGCACAAATTAAAGCCAGAGGAAAAGATGCAGTTAATGCATTCTTGAATGAAATTGAAAAAGGTGAAATGACGTTGGTAAATAGCAGAGTGATGTTTCTGGGAAAGGAAGGTGCTGGTAAAACCAGCCTTGTAAATTCCATCCTTGGAAAACAGTAAGTGAAATTGAAGCCTGATTTTATTTCTATTTCAAAAGAAAAGATAGCTTGGTGTGGACCTATATATATCTTAACGTTAATGAAAGGAAGCTGACTAATTAAAGCTATTTTAAATTACTCTATTTCAACACTTGTGTGTGCGTATTGTACGCTCGTTTGTTAAAATATTAGGTAAAGAGCGTGTTGCTAGAGCAACGAAGGTCAAATTAAATTAGGTCATAATAAGCCTCAAAGCAAGGATATCTTTGCTCATACTTAGCCTACTACGAGTAGAAATTGTAATGTAATTTTTCAAACATATCGAAACGTTTATTACTAATTAATAATATAAAATTATCTTAAGCTGTTTTATTTCTTGTATGTAATTATTATGGAACGTAACTCGTTATTATTACTGTTATTAGGCCTATTATTATTATTTATTATTATTATTATCATCATCATCGTCGTCGTCGTCGTCATCATCATTATTATTATTATTATTATTATTATTATTATTATTATTATTACTATTACTGTTACTATTTTTATTATTATTTTATTATTATTTAACATTAATTTTTTTTATTATAACTACTCTTTATCATTATTACCATTATTTTTCTTATTTCTTTAACCGCAATAGATTCGATGAAAATGAACCATCAACATGTGGTATTGTAACAACAACGGTATTTCAAACTGGTGAAGACTGCAACAAGTGGGAGGAACATAAGGATGTAGACGGTATGGATAATAGAATTACCGTAAATACTTAAATAAACGCCCTGGGGTATTTATTGAAGGGAGGTGTTTATATTAATTCTGGTGCAAAATATACGTAGGCCTTACGTATATAAACTATAAATAGGTATGTACTAATAAACGTTTTTAATTTAACAGTAAATATGCCAAATGCATTGCATGTTCCCAACAGGGAGAAACCATGTAATTATCAAATATACGTGATCACAAATGAAGTGATAAAAAGTCAATATACTTAAGATAATAATTAATTGATTATTGTACAGTGTGTGAATTAACCAAGCAAATACGAGAGTATAATATAGCAGAACGTATTGCAAGGAAGCTGGAACCACCAGAAAGCCAGGAAACCACATCTATGTCCGTATCACCCAGTTCTACAGCATCTCCAATGGTAGAATGATAAACTTTTTTTTTTTTTTCGTAATTTTCACATTTCACAATAATTTACATTTATACCTGATGTGCTTTATATTAAATTATATGTGTTTAAATTTCCAAAACTTTTGTCAGCCAAAGTGCCATTTTCGCAGTGGGGAGGCAGAGTATATTTTTTTTATATAACGATCCGATGTCCCATGGGTTTTATCATTTTTTTTCATGACAATTTTTTTTTCTCCTCGACATAATATACCTCCTTCCCCTTCTCCACCGGAGCCATCCCTGTGTCATACAGTACGAATGTCATAATTCCTTTCCTGAGCCCCAAACATAATGAGCCTGATAGAAGCGGAACTCTATCTGCAAAACTCTCTAAGAGTGTACCCCCCCCCCCCTTCAACGGTGACGGAAACTGGAAACGGGGGAGGAGGTGGAGTTGGCCCTTCATTTTCCTACTCTTGGACCAAACCCATCACCAGTTATAAACATAGTTAACTAACGCTATACAATGTCATTATTATTCAAAATATTGTGGATTCTTTTGCTCATGTTCAAACGTATATCAAAGGTTTTTAATTTCGAGTTTAGCAACGAGTGTGTACACATGCTGATTGGCGTCTGTAAATCAATCAATCAATCAATCAATCAATCAATCAATCAATCGATCAATCGAAGTAACTTGTGTAGCGCTAAATTCTATCACATGAAGTAATGGTCCGTGGGATGAATGACGATGTTATAAATACAGAGTGCATAAAATGGTTAATCTCATTATCAAATAAGTTAAAAATATATTTTTTTCAATAATAATAATTATTCTGTAAATTGTAAAGCGCGTGCGTCTGTAATGTTTCCTTTAGGCCTAAATGTACTCATCTCGAGCGTAAAGAAAACAATTATGGATCGAAATCTCCCTCCTTGCGTAAAGACTACATGGGCACAGGGCGTAGATAGGCACTCTCTTTGGAATGCTCTAGTTCTCATTATGTTAAGTATAAAACCATGTCCAGGCTATCAAATTTTATATAAACCAAAAACAAAGAGATATTACTAAGTGGTATATAAAATGTAGGTCTACCTGATATGCGTTTATTATTAGTTTTTACTTTTTGTTTTGTCGGGGTCAAATTGAGACAAGCTTCGCTTCTATTTTTTATCCTAATTAATTAATTTTAATGTTGTCCATTTTATTTATCATTTGATGTATTTATTAATTAATTGAATAAATGTTAATTGAATTGAATTGAATTGAATTAATTAGGCCATTTATAAATATAATGTTCTTTAAAGGTTAACTGCAGTTTTTATAGTACAAATTGTAATTAAAATGTGTTATATATTGTAAAAACTGTATTGCATAAAAATGCTAATAGCTTGGCATTAAGAGATAGTAATAAGTAAAACAAATGATAGATTATGTTAAACGTATAATATTAAAGTACTATTTCTGGACTTCAAAAAGGTATTTTTTAACTTATTTTTACGGGTCCCGTCGTCTAACAGGAGAAGGTTTCGTCGTGGAATAATATATTTAGTATTAGGTCTAAACTTCGTTTAGGTAGCATCCTCATTGAGCTATTTGTTTTAATTCTTATTAAGGATACAATCATAATGCTTGGAAGAATTCATTGTGATCGTAGAAGCAGTCTCGACTTTGATATTAGACAATTATGAATTCATATTACAATAATTTGATGCCTTTACAATAAGTAATAAAATTCATAAAAATTGATCTTATATTCGTAGCTTCCAATATGCTTCTCCTCTTTACTCCACCGGCCCAGATGCTCGCTTTGCTCGCATACTGGATTGATTACCCCCTCCCCCACTTTCTAAAACGTTCCTCTGACATTGACCCCTTTATTTTTGATTCGTCACCTAGCCGTTTTACGGTGTTTTGTAGCGTTGATATTTTGTTATTTATATGATAATAAGATTTACAAACTATTTTATTGCAGGAAACATCAGAAGAAGCTACAAGTCTAACTTCAGAGGAAAGAGGTATTTATTATTTAAGATAACTGTTCATCACTTCCCTTATATCATTTCAGGGGAATTGGGCAGTCGATAGTTTTTCCCGCTAAGCCTTTTGTCTATTTTCTAATGGCAGCTAAATAAACTTAAGCATTTCTCTGACAAGAGCGTAATAAGGTGGTCAGGCATTGCTCAAAAGGGATACAGTGAAAAGCTACCGGGAAAGTTTAGGGATTTCAAAGGCATGTAAAAGCTCATTATATTTGTACTAATTGTAATTTTTCTTTTCCTCCCTCCCCTCATTCCATAATTTTGCCATCGTATTCGCACTTACTTGATAATTGAGCCCCATCCCCACTCAGATTTTCACGTGCCCCTTTCATCCTCCTGTCGATAATTCTAGGTTTTAGAATTCCACATACCGTACAGTACATTTTAAACAGTAACATAATAATATTGCTCAATGTTTATCTTACCTTTTTTGCCTTTCCTCGTAAATTTCAATTAATATCATCATCATAATCATTTTTATTATTACATTATCCTAATTAATTTAGTATTGTATTCCATTGTCATCACCGTCACCCATCTTGACTCCAGACCATCTCTTTTTGGCTTCGTCTCTCAGAATATATGAGTTCGAATTTTATTTCCTTTTTTTTCAGAAACTTCTGATGTGTCTCAGAGAGCTGCAAATGTATCGACTAGACATTTCGATAGACTCCCAGAAGAAATTTTTAAAAAGGTTGTTGCTAATCTTGACCGGCAGAATCTTGAACCAAGCAGCATAAAAGAACCAAAACCCGGCCGTTTGAAACGATTCTTCATAAAAATAAAGAGAAAAAAGGCTACTAACAAAAACGCAGGCTTTGTACGTGTTGTTGAAAATGTACCGAGTGATGTAACATGTATATGGGATTATGCAGGCCAAATCTCATATTATATAACTCATAGGGTAAGCAGCATAGCACTTTACTGATATAGTATACAAGGCTACATTCTAATATTATTATTGTAATTGTCACTGGACATTAGATTATCTGTATCAGAAATAGATTTTTCTTTCACATATGATGTTATAATAAACGCGATGAATTACTAATAAAGAAAAACTGGTCGTCTGAAAACTATAAGCCTATAGCCAATCACGTACTGTTCAATATTTTGATAGTTCTGGAGGTGCTTGAATTATATTTCTATTAAAGTTTAAAGCCAATTATTATAAAGCCCTGTCCAGACTATCAAATTTTATTTGACAAAAACATGTGACATGCCTAAATATGGTCTTGATGACGTTACATCATGACCATATATAGGCATATCATGACTATATATGGGCATACAACAGATTTTTGTCACAGAAAAGGTGATAGTGTGGACAGAGCATTAGAGGTCTACAGCCACTCACGTAGTGTTCAGTCGAGAGTTCGTGGGTGTTTAAATATATTAATGTTGGTGCACTACTACAATGAAGCAGCAAAAATACTTTTAAAAATATAAATACAGCAACATTTCTTATTCACATCAACATGATTTAAAATAATAAACACATAAATCTACAATGAAGAGTAAATGGGAAAATATTATTTAGATAAGTAAATTATTAAACAAAAGGAAATACTTTAATGTCATAGAAACTTACAAACCGAGAAGAATATTTAATCATAGAACGAACAAAGCCAAGGATAACCCATATCATTACTTTCATATGTGTCCTTAAAATTATTGATAATACAATAGCGATAGGGTTGATAATAGTTGTGATAACGGCGCATATTTACTCAACAACATTTAATATAGTTTACGCACTTAAACCAAAAACTTTCAAAATAAAGTAAGCGTTGATAATTTAATTTTATTTTAATGTTCAGTTGACATTTAGGTGATGTTTAATGTTACTTTATGTTTAATATTTTTTCATTAATCGATAATGTGTTTACTTACTTATTTTTTCCTTTCCAGTTTTTCTTGACAGATGGATCGTCATATGTCGTTGCTTTTAGTTTGTTTGAGCCTTTAAATGAATTGGCAAAATCCAGAGGTCCACTAAAAGTAAATAAATCATTTCACCTTTTCTACTATGCAATAAAGAGAATTATTTTCCATTAACTTATTGCATATCAGATCTGTTTTTTGTATATTAACTATGTTCTATATTTTGTATAGATAGTTTGTGAGTAACTTTGTAATTTCATAATCTTATCTATGACACTCATTTTGTTCTTTCTTTTTACTCTCCTTTATTACTTTCTTCCTTTTATTAGAATCAGTTTGAAATGACTAATCTCCAAATGATTATTTTCTGGATACGGTCAATATATGAGCACGCTGTACTACAATATAATGCAAGTACGAAATTGATAAATGACACTATAGCCTCACCCACAATCAGTTTGGTTGGCACTCACAAAGACAAGTTAGAGGGAAGTGAGGAGGATAAACAGGATCAGGTAAGATATTGCATAACAGTTTTAGACATATTAGTAGTTTAGACATAGTATACTCCAATTTTGTGTAATGTAAAAATAATAATTAAAAAAAAACTGTTAATACAAAAAGTGATAATTTTACGTAAATCTACGTAAACAAAGTATTAACAAATATTTCCCTTGTCTATATCAGTGGCCCTGATAATACTAATACTGTATTGTAGTTATTTAACTCTATATTTTTAAATATATAATTTATTAACATATTCTTTTGCAAGCATTTGTTTTTTTGAATATGGCGATGACGATTATGACGACAATGACGATGGTGGTGGTGGTGATAATGATGACAAAATTCTAAATTAGCAGAAAAACTTAAAAAAAAACACCCCAAAAACAAAATCTTGAACGCACTTGAAATGTTCAGGATGATCTCCATCACTGAAATATAGTTATTGTTATGATTTTTTTTAAATTCATATTTCCAACATAACATAATACATCAAACCCCAATTACATAACATCACGAGAAGAAAAGAAAAAAAAACCATATGTTACTTCACCCAGCAAGACACTAAGATAACGGAGCATCATTAAACAGAGGCAGGTTGAAAAAGCCTTCTCCTATTCCACCGGAAAATCGACACTGCCTGGAGCATTCAGTCCCAATTTTCCAACAGACAAGAATAGACTTTCACCTATGCCGACCCGTCCGTTAAGTATCTTTACCGGACGAGTCAACACGACGTCTTAGATGGAACATAGTTATGATTTACGGCGGTAGGTGGGACCACCTGGGCTTGAAGTTTCCTCCCAGTCTGAAGCTATTTTTATGGCCGTCTACCCATAAGTAAATATTTATTTACCCCCATATCCATATTTAAAATCCACTTTATTTCATTTAAAATTTACCAATGATATCACCCACCCTTAAAATTTATTTTATTTCCCCATAGCGACCAAATCACTGTCCTATTAAATAGGTAGGAATGCCTTCACATAACAAACAAACACATGGTGATCTACATAAACTCATACTGAGACTTATAGAGTTTTTAATCTTGAGTGAAATATCCTGGGATCTTACAGGATTTAAACAATGACCTTGAGATTGGAAGGTTAGCATCAACTCCACACCTGTCAGGACAATGTTTACACCCCACCCACCGTTTTCTACAGATAATACCCTGCCTTCCAGAATTCTGCACTACAAAGTCAACAGAACAGAAAATGGGCTATAGGTAATCCGTTGTTAGGAAGTTCCCCACTCTAAGTCATTGAATTCCAATTTTGGATGCCCTAATGTGCTTCACCTTTGTTGTTTTTGTAAATTTCAATGTATGAAAACACAGGTAAAATGAAATTATATGAAATTGTAGTATTTAATTGTATTCAAAGATTGAAGCAATATTCAAAATAATATTTGAAGAAATCAACGGGATGCCATTCGAAATTCACGTAGACAGAACGATGTATGCTGTAGATAATACATCAGCAAATGACAAAGGGATTGAAGAATTAAAGAAAAATCTCGGAGGTTACACAAAGCAAATGGCAAAAACAGTTCCCACAAAATGGGTTGATTTCCAGTCGAAAATCCAAGAAGTTGGGAAAACAACACTGCGCATGTCCTTAGACGAGGTACCATTTTGTCCTATTTTTTCGAAATTTCCTCAGTATCATAAACATTCTGTAAGATTGTGGAAAACTACTTTAAAATTAATTATAATAAATGTAATTATTATTATTATTATAATTATTATTATTATTATTATTATTATTATTAATTTTGTTATTATTATTTATTATAATTTATTATTTCCATATCAGGGTTAGCTGTTATAACATTTCACTGTCATGAATATTATTATTATTATTAATTTTGTTATTATTATTTATTATAATTTATTATTTCCATATCAGGGTTAGCTGTTATAACATTTCACTGTCATGAATATTTTTATGTTGGTTATATTTATATTTATAGACAATTACTATCAGAATGTTTCTAATATTTTATTCAATAATCTTTTAGGTCACTCAGATTGCTGTTGATTGTGGGATTCCGAACGAAAACACCATCCACATTCTCAACTATTTAAATGATTGCGGAATCATTATGTACTGGCCAACTAACATCAAGTTGAAGAACACTGTGATTACTAACGTTTACATGTTGATTGAAATCTTCACGAAAGTAATCACAACGGAAGATAAGGTACTATTAACAATCAAGTAAACTGGCGTGCGGGATAGACCATAGTATACCAAATCCATTTTTAATTAGAGTACATTAATGACCATCCATTTTTGAATTACACACCTAACCTGTTCTAGAAGAAATGCTGAATGTGCTTAAAAATTAAAGTAAAGATGGTATTTTGAAAACCCTTAAACATTTTTATTAATAAATATGTTTTTTTTTAAATTTTATTTTGATTTAGAGACCTGCAATGATGAGGTTATGGCATCTGCTTGATAAAGGCATTTTGAGTGAGACATTGCTACGTCATCTGTGGAAACATGAATTAGAGGAAGACGAAAGCAGCTTTGATATTTTTGTAGAATTGATGAAAATTTTTGGACTGCTCTTTGAGAAACAAACGGTAATTCAATGTCTCT
>NW_022749760.1:1092020-1094282 GCF_011630105.1 Anneissia japonica
ATAAAACAAATAATAGGATAAGTCACTTTTTCCCTACAGTTTGAAATAACGCATCGGATTGAAGTAGATGCAAATGATGAAGAAATAATATATGAACCACATCCCAGTGTCTGCATGGAGGTAAGCAGAACAGCTAAATGTTTGACTTAAGTCTTGCTCGCTTAAAATTCATGATATTGTGGCATTTCGCTATAAATAAATAGAACAATATGGTCTAACTGTTAGAATACTGTCCCACAATAGTTCATCTTCTAATATTTTCAAATTAATACTAATAATAGTTACAGTAACATTTTTAAGGTGTTTTACATTAGGAAAACCATTAAAAATGATGTTTTGCCGAACCTAATAATTATTTTATCTTATGTAGTCTATAATATAAGCTCTGATGAGGAAAATAGAATTTACATGCAACAAAACAATAGTAATACCACTGTTATTTACTGCCATTTCCCACAAAATATAAGATTCACTTTGAACAAAACACTTCCATGCTATTGTTAAATGGAACAAAACAATTGAAAATAAGCCATGAATTTAAAATAATAATATTTTGTTATTTAGGTATTAAACTACCTGAAGAATCAACTGAGGACTGTGTATGGTACAACAGAAGGGATCGGCTACAAGCTACGCGTCTTGTGCAGCGTATGTCAACCAACACAGCAACCTCATCTGCATGATCTTGAGGATTGTCTGAAACAAGATAAGGTTTCGTGCGGAAAGATGTCAATGAAGACGTTTCGTTTCAAAAGACTGTTTTCAACAGGTTAGTGACGAAATGTTGATTTGAAGTAAATGAAATAAGAATCATGGTGAAATGATGATAATAATTCTAATGCAATTATCTTTAATATAATTATTACATTTACTTTCCATTAAAACTAGAATTTGTCGAAGAGATCAAGAATTTTCAGGCCGTTCAATCATTGATTATTGAACTTGGAACGAGGAAGTTGAAGGAATTCTTCTTAAAAACAACACAGCAAACGAGCTCATCTGTTGTCGAATTCTTGAAGAATGAGAAAGAAAACGGAAGCTTTGCAAGTATGGCGGACTTCCAAGATAAAGTGTTCTCATCAGATGCAGACATTAATACTTTTGACATTGACATCCTGATAACATTGATCCGTTACTGTTGTAGATTCACGTATCCCGATGACATCTGGGATCAACCGGATAAAATAGATAATCCCGAACTCGCAAATCTTATCCGTATCCAACAGTATAAAAACACTAAATTAGATGGGAATACAAGTTGTAAAATACCAGCCAAGGATTTTGATGAGGAGTGGAAAGAAGTAAAAGAAATCCTCTTGGATCTTGGTGTTCCATCTATAGACATCGAAGACGTGCGCCTTAGAAAAGGTAAACAATAAATGAATAGAATTCTTATCTGAAAATGCTCTCTTATTGTCCTCTTTAAAATTTCTTTGTACTCTTAACTTTCTTTGTTGCTTTCCTTTCAATAGGTTTTGATAAGACTGCAATTCAAGAAATGCAAAACTTCCAAACGATCATGTTACTTGTTGTTGGCCTTGGTACACATGTGATGAGGAAGTACTTTCTACGAGTTCACAATCTGAAAGAGGGAGATGCTGGACAGTTTCTGATGAGTATGAAAAGTAGATTTACAAAAGAAGCAAGGTTGTTTAAAGACCAGAGGAACAAAATGTTTACACCAAATGCAGACATTAATGACTTTGATATTTCAATCATGATCAAAATCATTCGCTACTGCCACTGCGGCAATCCACTTCCGGATTCGTTTTGGTCACAACCAGATGAAAAGCTTGACAGCGAACTGGCAAATTTAGTTAATATCCATCACTACAGAAATACAAAGCTTGCACACACAGCGACTCCAAGGATGTCAACAAAGGAGTTTGATGCAGAATGGAAGAATCTGACATCCATATTCCAAGGAGTTGGCCTTTCCATGGAAGACATTGATCAATATAAACGAATTCGATTATCAATCTAACTTGATCAATGCCAACCATCTGCTTTGACACATTACTGCACAAGCTTGGATTTGATTTTCTGTATGTCACCTAGAATTAAATGTAAATATATAAACTAATGTATATAATACGAAGTACATATGTTTTTCTATATAACTCAAAATTATCTTCTGTAATTTCGACCCCAAGATATGAATACCCATTGTATGGAAGGTGTCACCGGTTCTACAGACCAAAATTTATTGAAAGCGGCCAAACCGTTTGTCACTAGTAACGGTAGCGTTTCCAATTCTTGCCA
>NW_022749760.1:1094319-1107247 GCF_011630105.1 Anneissia japonica
ATCTTTATTATTATTATTATTATTATTATTATTATATATAATATATTATTTTACTATTGGCCACAATATACGGCTAAAAAATATTATTATTATTATTATTATTATCATTTGAAATTAAGCTAAATCTGTACTACTATTTCTTTTTTAATTTAATGATTGTACATGGGAAAAATTATGTAATGTTAAAATAAAAATGTCAAAAACGAACAATACAGAAAAGGAGGGAAGCCTTTCAATTATGTATAATAATTTGATTTAATATTACAAATCGTGTAGGCTTGACTTCTGATGAATAGTGTCCAAAATTCACTATAAACTCGTAGAATATAATAATGTGCCATTATCAATTTTATATTATTTTCGGTACAATTTTTAGCCGGTCTGGACTGCTTTGCTTTTCTTCCTTCTTTCTGTGTTTTTTGTAGACTTTAATAAACAATAATATAATTTTAACATTATTATTTATTGCTTTATTCAAGTAATATTAAGTGTTATTATAAATTTTAACTATTACATAATTTCATGTAATATATTTATTTCAAATAAATACCTAAACAATTATATTTAATTAAATATAAACTCTGTATACGTAGATTAGATCAATAGAAAATGGAAAGAGTAGTAATTTTTATCTATTTATCAACAAGAATAACATTTTAAATCTTGTAATCAATTTTGATATAGCCGGAGTGAGTTTCGACATTTTTCCATAAAAAGGCTTCTTCTAAGAATGGAATGACTTGTTCAAAGCACGAACAACTGTAGACCAATTCCAGTTTTTAATCGTGTGGGAAATCCACTCATGATGAATTGTTTCAATTTCTCTCTTAATTGTTTTTGACGTAATTATGTAAGGCATTCTTTCTCTGTATTATCATTAAAATGAAAATGTGATTGTATTGCTTAAAATTCCTTGCTATTTTTATATTGTTTTTTTCCCCCTTATTTCTTTGTTAAGCCTTATTTAGGCATTATACAAATAATATGCAGTAGTAGTAGTTATAATAATAATAAAAATAATAATAATAATAATAATAATAACAATATCAATAATAAAATAATAATATTAATAATAACAATAAAAATAATAATAATAATAATAATAATAATAACAATAATAGTAATAATAATAGTATTAGTAATATATATATTGAACATGTGTTGCTTCAAGTGGCCTGGTATTCGTAGCAAGAAATCAATATCAGATTCATTGATATGTCTTTCAAACACCGCTAAATCTTCAGTGCCACACATGGTATAAATAGTCAGTGCTGGTACCGTAGTACAACACATGTACGATATTAGATAAATGAGTAATTTAGCCGCAAAATGATAACGGAATACCCCCATACTTATAAAGTCTTCTTTACTCTACATACATAAATCTATAGGTTGCCAGATGCTATTTCCATGCATCTAGATTTGTTATTTTTCATAGATTACGTCGCCTCTAGATGGCCTGAAATAGCACTCTTTAAAAATAATATTATATTGAAATATTTACGAGAGCACGGGCCGACTGGGTTCCCCTTGAATCCGCCACTGCATGGGGGAATCCTTGGGGTGGATGCAAGATTTGGCGGTAGGGGGTGCGTGAGAATCCATAACACAGGCCCACCATGGTGGGGTGGACACAGGCATTTTCTGTGTGCACTTTACTGATGTGCACTTTACCAACATGGAGCCCTCGCCCTGAGGTGAGCAAATTTTTAAAATAAGGACCTTTAGATTCTCACAAATATGGCACTCTCAGACGGTATAAATGCTTTTTCAGAGCAGTGTTCCTCGACAAAATTATTGATCTTTTCCCGATGCTTCCCTTCCCCAAGACACCCCTCCTCACTACTAATCAAAGACCTATAGTCTATTTTTTATGTTGGGAGTCACAAGCTCTAAGCCTGAAACCGCAGTTCCGAGAGGAGGATTTGTGAGAGGTGTAGTGCCCGGATAAACCACTTGGTTCACATGCATTATATTAAAGGTTCAGGCCTAATAAGAGGAAATAGGAAAAACCACCATTTTGTTTTCAAACATGGTGCATTGATAGCTGTTCTCTCTAGGCCTAATACTACATTCCGTAATAATGGCTAAGAAACACTTGAAATCTTGTTTTCTTCTATTTAATTCAATTTTTTCTCACTTTTTTTCGGCTGGACTGATGAGGGGGACGGACCTCTAGATACCCGGAAATCACACCCATTGCTTAAAAATCTTACCGGTAATTGATATCAACAATACAATACAACAATAATTTAGGGGTATCGCACCGTCTGCATAATTGTTCTATTGTTGATATATTATTTTAGTCATTACATATTAAATAATACAATTTCCAGTACCTTGCGGTCCATATGCTAAACATATTCTCACATTAGCCCCAGTCATAGTGGGACTGAGGTGGTGTAGATTCTCACGCACCCCCTCCACCAAATCCTACATGCACCCCATCAATTATAAACAACATAGGCCTGTTCAAGGACCTGTATGGAGATACGCCCCCTGTTTGTTTTCATTCGTTTTATTGTTCATGTGAATGTCTGATAAGTTATAACTTTAAAACAAATGCTAAAACACACAGTAGCCTGGTTCACGTCGAACTTATGTCTAGATATAGATCCACTTATCTAGACATAGTATTGTCAGTGTCAATATAGGCACATGTAGGCCTACAAACCTGGCTATTTCTAAAATGCTGATTTTGCGGATTCTGGTGAAAATAGCATTAAATAATAGGCCTAATATTATTATATTATTATAATATTATTATTATTAACATAATATTATATTATTATTATTATTATTATTATTATTATTATTATTATTATTATTATTATTATTATTATTATTATTTGTTGGTATCATACACTGAGAACCTAGTCCGCAGAATCCGCATTTTAGAAATGGTCCTACAACCTAGCTGAGCGATTCCGAATTAGTAGTTGGTTACGTAACGTTTTCATGCGCTGTAGAAATGGAAGACCATAATGTAATGGAAATGTACCTCTCTGGTAGAGCGTACAGTACAATCAGTGTAAAAGTATAAAGGTTAGTGTTGACTTAAACAATGTCCTAATGGTAATGTTCAAAATAAGTGTCAAAGAAAGTAAGTATGATTGTTAGAAAAATGGTCAACATTTTAATTTTATTTCTCACCCTGACTATGTAAGTGGCGTGTACTATGCCATACTGTAATTGTACAAGCCTGAATGCCTTCATGATGATTGAATTGCGACATCCATTTTTGTGTTGTTGTTCAGGCCTACATTTTCAGACCCGAGACTGTGCTCTAAAGTCCCTTTGTAATGCGTCCTTTTCTTCCATTTTGTGAACTATTTTACAACATAGCAAATCTTAAAATTTGGCCAAAATACATTGCCATTTAACCGGAATATCTCAGTGAAAATAAAAACAACAGTAAAAACATAGAGTTGTGTAATGACATACCGTTTGGATTTGATCGTAGATGTTTTTGCAACCTACATTCAACAATGTAAATCTAATAAGTACGCTTTAAAATTAAGTAAAATCATTTTAATTTGATAAAGTGTAAGGCATAATATTATGTGTGTAAAAAGTGCTTTAATTTGAATAGGCCGATAACAATCGCATAAATAAAATAATTGATGGAAATAGAATGCAGCATATTAAAGTGGTCTTAATGCTGTTAATGTTCTCAAAAGCTTGTATATTTATACAGTATATTTCCTGCGTTGTATTCGCTTTCGATATATTCAGTGGCGGGTCTAGGATTTAGCAATGGGGTGGAGGTGTTGATAATGCGATTTGCGAAGCACCAAGCCTGGGGAGGGGGCTTGGGGGCGTGGTTTTGGCAAGGGTACAGATCATTTCGTGAGTCCACACCCACCTTGTTAAATGATTTTTGTCACACACATGCGTCCCCTAGGTCAAGGTGAGCTTGACCTAGGAGACGCTAAAGTGTTAACAATAAATTAAACAATAATTGAAATAAAATAGTAATAAGGGGCGGATCTAGAGATGGGGGGAACATTAGGGCAACATTGTCCCGGGGGGTCCGGGAGCATGCCCCTTTGAATTTTTGTGTTCTAGACACCCGAAAATAACATTTGAGGGGTTCTGGGCTATCATTTATTTCTTTTTCTTCCTTTTTTTTGTACCTCCCAAAGGGGGCGGGGGGGGTGGACCGGCCACAATCCTAAATCCGCCCCTAATAATAGGCCAAGGATTTGAAATTATTCCAATATTATTTAAACACATTTCTTGCTTATACAAAAGCACCTTAGCCAAATAGGACAAAAAGAATTCGGGCCCGTCCACCACGTCACTGTTTTAGTCTGCAGCAGGATATCACTGTACAACCGCATTTTATTCACACGACAGCCGTCTGCTATATGGCTTTTTATCTGCTTTGGTGGTGTCCAATACGCCTATTCCACGAATCGATAGACTTGAAGTGATGACGAACAACCCAAGTCAGTGTTGCGTAACCAACAGAAATAAAATAAGCTTTGAGGCTTAAAAACTTTCTGTTTTAAAATAATTATCTGTAAATATACCTTTTTAAAAGCATTTCTCTTAAATATATATCAAGCGCGGATCCAGAGTTCACCCTGACATCGCACAGATGGTTTCCCAGGGTGGGCGGGGTCATGAGAAGAGAGCTACCGTAGCTTGTTCTGTCGTTGGAAGACACATTCTAGTGGGGTAGGCGTGGTGGGGATCTTCGGCTCCTCCTTCGTTTTGTTTTCTAGATGCTTTGAAATGAGCTCTCGTGCATTATGAGACGTCTATTATTGAATATACTCTGAATTCATAGCTTTTCCCTATTTACTATGGACAATATAATAATTATGATGATGAAGAAGATGAGGCCTGTAGCCTGTCTGAGTTACGGTTGGGAATTGGACGATATTCGTCGTCGTAAAATGTTCAATATACACAGTCGGACAATAATTATATGATTACGTGCACCGAAGTGGAAAGATTAACTTAATAATTGTGATATGTTTTATGTTCTTTGTTTAATGGTTTTTAATGATATTACAATCTGATATGACCACAACATAAAAGAAGCGTACTCTTTTAATTTTAAACTTTTAAACTTTGCGTAGCTCAATATACGTTTATATTTTCTTAAATCATAAGTCCATCGTTAAGATTATAGATAGTACCGAGAATTTTGTTTGACTGTCAAGTTCAGATATCTAAACTTTAGGAAATTACGTTTTATGTATGTTGTTTGTTGAATGGACCTTTTTAATAATAATATTACAGTCTAATATCGCCACAACCGAAGGAAGTCCACTCTGTAAATGTTCAGCATTGTTTTATCAATACACATGTTTGATCCAAATTCAAAAACATTACGTTTTATGAACGCACTGAAGAAGAAGGTATAAACAGTTTTATGCATAAATGGGTCCATATTCCTCATAAATAGCCTAAAATGGGTAGACTTTTTTTTTTTTTTATTTCCTTATTTTAAAAGAATCGTGTATAATTGTTTAACTGTCTTTGTATTTTTTTTCCCTTTGTTTTGTAAGGGGTGGGTCGATCTTAAAACCTTATTTGGTTTATCCGACTCTCCCCCCCACACAATACTTGTTTCAAAGAACTATGTACCGTATATGTTTTCTTTGATGATGTGTGGAAATAAATGAATAAATGAAAATGAAACTTTTAAGAAAATGGGTCCAGATTTTTCATATTTCTGCGTAAAATTAGTCAACATTAAGAAAATGGGTCCACATTATTTGAACTTGCGTATAAAGTGGGTCCATTGTCCCGCACTGTTTGAAAATCGTGGCTACAGCATTGCAATATAATTTTTTATTCATATAGGTCTAATCTTGATTTTTATAAATGTCAAAAAGCAAAATACTAAAATAATAACAATGCTGTGAGTAACAAGCTTTTTCTTAAATAAACCTGCCAGTTTGGAATTCAAAGTGGAATTTAAACTATGTATTAGATCACTACTACAGAAAATCATTAAAATTAGTGTATACAATGGAAAAATAGAAACATTTTCCCGGGGCCTCCGGCCAATGAACCTCTGCCGGGAGCCTCCTGGCCGCTTCTCAGTGCTCGCTTCACTCACAACCTGACCACTTCAATTATCGTGCTACGGTCCTGCTTCTAGTCATCTGAAGGTAAAACTATCCCCACCGGGTCCCATTCCGGTATTTCTGAGTCGTGGTTTCGGGCCTTAATAAATCTATCAACTAAATCTATGATCATTAAGAAACCGAAACAAGCCATTTAGCGTTTGGGTTGATAAAAAGTATCATTATCTCCGACATAATTATTTATTTCCATTTTCTGTCAGTAGGTACAGTAGCCCTTCCGAAGATTGCATAAAATACATTAAAAAATTTAAAGAAGAAAATGAACTAAATCTGTTATCTTCTACATTTGAAGTAGAAGACTGGTATGATTTTAATTTAACCAAAGAGTGTAAACAGAACAAGAGAGCATACACCCGTTTGTAAATACGTCAATCCAAGTGTAAGACACCCGCTTTTGCTTGTATGCATTTTATTACCGCGCAAGATGGAATGACGATAAAAAAAAAAGGAAATCTACCACCTTCTACGAATGTATTGTATCAGGTGGAAAAAGTTACACACACATACCATGCGTTGTTAAGTGCTGGGGCGTGCCACATAGTCTCGGTTCCAAAGGTAGGGGGGGAGGGCGGATTTATCAAACTAGAAATCAGCTTAAATTCGTCTTAATTCCATTTTTTTCTTAAGTCAGATCTATCAATGTTGCTTAGCTTGAAAATTGCTTAAAATTAAAAAGTCGATCATGCACCATCTAAGAGTGTAAACAGAACAAGAGAGCATACACCTGTTTGTAAATACGTCAATCCAAGTGTAAGACACCCGCTTTTGCTTGTATGCATTTTATTACCGCGCAAGATGGAATGACGATAAAAAAAAAAGGAAATCTACCACCTTCTACGAATGTATTGTATCAGGTGGAAAAAGTTACACACACATACCATGCGTTGTTAAGTGCTGGGGCGTGCCACATAGTCTCGGTTCCAAAGGTAGGGGGGGAGGGCGGATTTATCAAACTAGAAATCAGCTTAAATTCGTCTTAATTCCATTTTTTTCTTAAGTCAGATCTATCAATGTTGCTTAGCTTGAAAATTGCTTAAAATTAAAAAGTCGATCATGCACCATCTAAGACGATTTTTAAGCAATATTTTGCTAAGATGGTTTAATAAATCAGTTTAAGGTATTTGCTTAGGAACATCTTAATTTTTTGACTTAAGACATTTGCTAAGCTGGGATTGATAAATCCATTGCCAGGCCCTAATTTTTTTATTACTCTTTATTGCGCGTAGTGCGCGCCATACCTAATTTATTTGGCGTCCCATACTCGATTTCTTTTTTTCTGATTAGGATTGTTATTCCGTTTCAAAATTAACTTGCTCGTTGGTGGCGCTGTCCAGAATGAGAAAAAAATATATACAGTATAATATTAAAGGGACTTAGCGGCAAGTCGAAGTACGGCGTACCACTGATCTCCACTTTAATAGCTGGAATGGATTGCTCATTGGCCAATCATTGTACAGAAAAAAGTGAGGCCACCGACGCCATGTTGGAGCCTAAGTGACGTACCAGTTTAGACAATTTGGCATTTGTTTAAATTATTGTTAATGACTATTCTTGCAATAATTTTTAATAATAAATTTAAATTTAAAGTAAGTAATTTTTTTAAAATCATCTAGCCACTCGATGCGACTGTTTATGCATTTTACAAAAGCGCAAGCGACGTCGCGTTGTTATAGTGACGTCGATCACTAACAACACAACTAACTTTGCTTGCGCTTTTTTAAGCTGCATAAAAAGAAGGTGTACCCTACAGTTTTCTTATAGACGGGTACTAACTGTTTTTATTCTTGATGCATTCGCAGTACAGTACTTGTGAAGCCATACACCCTTTAGCTAATGTTATCTTAGCGAGCTGTCTCCGGGTTCGCATAAAAGATAGAGGAAAGAAAACAGGAAATCTCTTTTACTTGCCTTTTGGCCTTCGAATATCAGGCATTTCCAATTCGTATTATACGCCAATATTTTCCTACTTAAATACTCCGGCAGGGAGCTGTTGAAGGACATTGATTTTATTAATAGATTTCTACGGTAGGCCTACCTTTTTTGTTTTGTTTTCATGGTGATTTTCCATCTTCTATGATCACAACGCCACTTTCATTTAACAATTCTCTGTTATGGTTGTCGATAACAACAAGCCTTTTTCATTAAATATTTTTTATTTTAACTTGTTTATTCTATAGAATAATGTATTTATAGTACAGTATTAAGTTTATGTTAACCGTTATTATTTAATTATGTGAGTTATATACTTTCTCATGTTAATATCACTATCTAAGTAAGTTAGAACGGCTACGAACAGTGTATTGTTAGCTGTTGTCATCACAACATTAGTCTTTGTATATCGTATAGCAAAATGTCCAATCAGTCATCAAAAGTCTGTGCCATTATCGTGGTTGTGCCGTTTGTTATACACTGAATGCAATTTTTCGTGTTTCGCTTTATTTTTTGACAAAGACAACCATGGTATGAACAGAATATTGATGTATTTTTATTTTTTGAACGAAAGTTTTATGTTTGCAGTACCTTAATAATTGTAGTGGAGCACAATAAAAGTAGAATTTGAAATTGCCTAAAATATTTAAATATCTTTGTGGCTTTAGGGTTTGGCCACCTGGAATCCCACTTTTACCCAGGTCCATATAAGAAGTTGCTTCATGACTCGGGTATTATCTCTGGCCCATGAGCTGCATCATCTAAGAAAGAATAGACCTTTCCGGAGTGTCAATCAAACTTAACATTTGACCAATCAGAACAGCGCTATGAATACGCACGTGTCTCAAAAAAGCAATCACAGTACTAGACTATAGAAAATTTACCTCGAAACAAAGCTTTATTAATTTGTTAAAAGCCCGTCTACTGACAAAATCATTCAAATTATGTTTTTTCATATTTCATAGGGTATAAAACCTTTCAATGAATTGCAAACTACCCACTAAATCAGAAGCACATCTTAACTCCATATGTATTATTACTACCTGTATCACGGTACTGTAAACTATATGATTTCGTTTAAGACAGTTTACTTACTCTCTACGACTGTTATTGTTTTCGCCAATTTTTTTAGAAATATTTTACAGTTTTAACTCTTTTAAATTTCTTTTGTGACTCACGATTTTTCTTTTGACGCTTTTAAAACTGTTTTTACCACTTTGTTACTCATTTTACATCATTCTCTTTTTTTATTTTTAGAAATGTACTTTTTTACACTTGTTCTTCTCGAACTTGTTGATAAACGATCGCTTTGTAATTTTACCTATTACATGATTTAACAAGCCCTTTGTGAATTTTATTCTGTGTGTATATATTTTGTATAATTAAATCATGCTGTAAATTTTTCATTTTCGAGGTTAAATAAAATTTTGAATGAATGAATGAATATGAAAGTCGGTGAAAGTTCGTTGTACGGTATTGTCCTAATGCAAATTCTGTTTTAGGACGAAAATCTGTATGATTTAAAGAAAAGTCTTTGTATTGCCTTGGTACAGTAGATTACTTTGTTTTTCTTAGCAGTAGGCACATACCCGTGGGAACATATTGCAAATCGTTGACCCTTGAACTTTGGTAGATGTTATCTGTTTTGTGGTGTTCATCTTTATTTAATATTTCCTTCTTGGCGTGCTACATCCCGTTCGTGTAAAACCTGCGTATATAAGATGATCCCACTCGTTTCATTGTCTACGGTATTCTATGGCTAGCCGGGTTGTCATTTAATCGTAAGTAGAGATATCTTAATTTTAAATAGAGATATAATAGTTTTAAATAGAGATATAATAGTTTTAAATAGAGATATAATAGTTTTAAATAGAGATATCTTAGTTTTAAATACAGATATATATCAAAAGATATTTCTATTTAAAACTAAGATATTTCTATTAAAAGCTGAGATATCTCTATTTTTGCTATTTTAAGCATCATCTTAGTGGCCTTGTGAATGTACTCTGAAAATCGCAAAAACATTCATGCAGCCACTTGGCTGTGATTTGTATGTTGAGTGTAAATTTTTGATCTTTGCAGATATTATATTGTTAATCTCAAGGTCTTTGAGACATTTCCAACTTGTGCTACGTACGCCTCTTGTAAAACTCCCTTTATTTTTTTCTTAACTATACTTTCATGTTTCGGTTGTTACACTGCATGAGAGGCTTTGAGAATACTGAAGTAACTTTATTATTGTAATTCACAGACAATAAATGAAACTGATTTCAAATTGAAATTTTGGAAAACTGAGTTGATATAAAACAACATAAATCTAAATGATCATATAAAATAGACCAAACATATGTAGGGAGGCCAGCTGTTTCAATGTGTCAAGTACCCTGTTAAAAACCTATTATAACATGCGATATTCTAAGATAATCTACACATAAGTATTCTCTTAATCTTCAATTGAAAACCTGATTCAATCAATACGGCTAGTATCAAGTAATTCTAAACATTTATTCTGAATAAATAAAATAAAAATCGATATGGTTCAACTCACACTCACGTTTCGCGAACAAACCATTCGTTTCCTCAAGTAGACAAGTTTTGTTACGTCCAACATGGCCTGACGTCATTTGGGAAGCGAATGGATCGTTTGCGAAACGTAATGCGAGTTAAATCATACCTTTTTTTTTATATTAAAAAAGAAAAGCCTATGATAATTATGTTTATGGACCAAATGAAATTAATCCAAGAAATAACCCTGATATATGTAATATTATTATCATTGTAGACAAATTTCACTACAGTCATCTTCAGTCTAATATATTCCCAAAAGTAGTTCTCTATTTGCCTGTTTAAGTACTTAATCTGCTCTTGGTTTGACGTTACAGTACAAAAAAAAAAATGCTTTTGAAAACAAATTCTATAGCCATTGAATCTATGAACGCAATTTTTTGTTGGACCTGTTTAACAGTCCAACTGTATTATAGTTATTTCCGTTTCTGTCAGGTTATTGTAAACAGGCACACAGGCATTATACTCTATATCAACAAGTTCTAAACAGCTTGACTACTAGACTTTAAATAGAAGCTCTTTTCAATTTAGTTTCATAAAGTTTTCTGTGTCAACGGGTAAATAGAGTACCTAAACTCTCAACTGTTTTGTATCTCAGGTATTGATTTAAAATCTACCCACTCCACTGTATTGTTCAGCTGTTATCGCTGTATCATCGGGTGATGTTTTGATATGATAGTTTAATACGTACTCCAAGTATCGAAATGCACGCCATCGTATCGGGATTCAATATTTCGATACTTGGAGTATGTATTATACTATCTTATCTGTATTGTAGTTTCTGAACGCACCGCCAAATTGACGCGTGTGCAACTGACACAAAAGTGTACGTTCAAATAAGTTATCATTATTTATGAACGTTGACCCGCTTCAGTGCATGCAGGATTATATGGAACGCCAAAAGGACAAGCTACAAGTGGCGCTGTGCAAACGTCAGTCGCAGTGCAAAAGTCAAGTGGCGCGGTGCAAAACTAAAGTGGTGCAGTGCAAAACTAAAGTGGCGCAGTCCAAACTCAAAATGCGTGTGGCACCACTTTAGTTTCGCGCGCACTGTGCCACTTGACTTTTGCACTGCGATTGTAGTTTGGCCTTTTGGCGTGATATCGCCAAAAGGACCGCTAGTACCGCTAGGCCAAGAGGGTGAAGCGCCAAGAAGCGCTCTGCCACAAGCCGTGGACGTACAACATTGTTGTTATCATTATTATTTATTATTATTATTATTATTATTATTATTATTATTATTATTATTATTATTATTATTATTATTATTATTATTATTATTATTATTATTGTAATTATTATTATTAGTAGTAGTAGTAGTAGTATTTTTTATTAAAGGCCACAGTAATAAAATATCGATAAAAACAGTATTTTCATTTTTCAATATATAAATATCAGAAAATCTTTGTCCCACACTAAAGGCCAACTCAGACAGCGTCGGCAGACGCAGCCCGACGCGATTTGTTGTCGCGTCGGGTCTGTGTGAGTTAAACGCAGACGTGATGGTGTGCGTCGGGGGCAGGCGTGTCGTAGAATATTAAACATGTTTAATATTTCTCGCGACGGCTCAAGACTGTCCCCGACGATAAATTTGGTCGGGCTGCGTCGGCCGACACTGTCTGAGTTGGCCTTAAGATCACAATAAAATTAATATCATTGTTAAAGTCTAATCACACAGATATTCATTTAAATATTGAAATTGTATTCATGAAAAATTAATTAAAAAAAAGAATCTTTAAAACCGTCTATGCCAAAAACTTTGTAAGGATTTTTTGTACAGGTTTAATTTTCAACTTAGGATTAAGATTTTCCTAAATAGCTATCTACCACTTTATTCCCACTCCACTCAATCTTGACGGACTGACCCATATTGCCCCTGTGGTAGTATTACCATTAATATATTCCGGAGTTACAATAGTAGTAGTTGCTGGTTACACACAAATCTCTGCTCAGTTTTGGGATTTATATTTAAATGCTATATTTCACCACTTTTCTATTTCTATGTTTTTTTGTTTTTTTTTGTGGAAAGTTGAAGGTTAGTATACTTTGCATTTTCGTCACTATAACAACTCCCTGGTATATTGTTGATATATAGAAAAGGTTCGACATTTAAGGTCTTTTTTTGTCATTTAAAAAGCATCTTTTTTTACTTAAATTGTAACGATAATTCATTATAAAAATGTACTTGATACTAAGGCTACAGTATATCCTGTAAAATTTAGGGAAAAAAACTTACAAAGTAACAACACAAATTCTACAGTTGTATACTTCCATATTTACTTGCAAGTTCAATTATTTATAATGTAACAGGGCTACGTTATATTAAT
>NW_022749760.1:1107430-1108661 GCF_011630105.1 Anneissia japonica
GGACACACCTATTAAGGGGACACTTTTCTGTGAAATGAGGGGCAATATAATTATCTTTTAAAACTACTTACTCTTATTAAATAAGAGGACGGAGACACATGCTGAGTGTGACAAATGATCAAATAACCCTTATTAAAGGGAACAATTCATTTGTTTTTCATTTTGTCAGAACAGCTACAACAGTCTCAAAATAAGAAAAATTCATTCAACTTCATATTTTGACACCTTTTGAGCAATAGACCAGAATTTTCTCCACTGAATCCTTAGAGTGGACATGGGTATACAATTTTTACCCTTAACCACAGGGATTTATTTTTCTTTGTTTTTCATATACAGGATATTATATAGGATTCTTATCTATACAATAACATGTATCCTTAATTGTAATTCGTTCTCTATTCATGCTACATCCATCCAAAAATAATTGTGCTATTGTTGTTTGAATTACATTTCTGCTCATTTCATATTTTATGAATTGTATTTGCTGCATTGAAAATTATTGCTATAAATTAGTTCTAATTTTAATGTAACTGATTCTTATGTCAATAAAAGCATGCTAAAAACCCCTATTAAGGGGACAATTTCACGTTTTTAGTTTGTGTCCCTTCTTATGGGGACAGTTTTTTTTAGTCCCGAAGGATGTATTTGACACAATTTTAAAAATGATACATGTTGATAAAATCTTAAATGTTGGGAGGCTAAAGTCTGTCTATATCCTGTCAATTTCTTCCACCAAATAAATTTCCTTGAATGAAGTGATCCACCCAATCACACGCACATATAGCAGAATTGCGTGAAACCGAGGTGTACTGTAGTGCTCTGTATACTCTATTTTTCGATGGATGGACTTGTGTTGTATAGTTAAGCTTAGGCCTACTTAGGCGACACTTTTTAATACCTTGTTTAGCGCACATAATTTTTGAAAAATCTTCAGAGACGGGCGGAAAAAAGATAAAAATCAAATTTTATTTGATAATTTTGCAAAATATTCCAGCCAAAAGTATCCCAGTGGAGGAGGGGAAAATAAAATTTTATTTGCGAATATTTAGAAATTTAGGAATTTAAGGAGGGGAAGATAATATAGGGCTAGTACATTTTTGTGTGTCGTAGTCGATCACAGGCCTACACCCCTGGTTCTTAATTAATTTATTTGAAGGCCAAACTATTTTTAGATTTGGTCACAGGCCAAAGAAAATCTTCGAGTTTCAAGCAACTTGTTATACTTTATGAA
>NW_022749760.1:1108671-1115794 GCF_011630105.1 Anneissia japonica
TTTATGAACCTAAGGTAAAATTCTGAGATGCTGTGGCCGAAGCCCCCTGTTGTGGCCGCACAAACTTCTGAGGATTTTTGGCAATTTTATTTTTAATTGTACTACAGCACAATATTAGGACGCTAAATCCATTACAATTTTTGCACCATAAGGTTGATATGATTTTGAAAAAATAATTAAGACACTTAATTTTGCAATATTTCTTGCTTATTGCTGATCTTTTAATTAATTTTTTTTTTTGCTTGTGTAAAACCATCATTTGGCCAACGGCAGGAGAGAAGCGATGTCCCAGAACCTCTTAATGGGGTCCACGGCGCAAGGACCAGAAGCTTTAACAATTTAGTGATTTTAAATGCTTAAGGCCCGTAATCGATGTACAGCCTCATATTCTGTAAAGGTTACATATGATTATTTTTCACTACGAATGTGTTGAGTTCTTCTTTGACAGTCACTCTGACAGGAACTGCCTCCGCAACTGGCACCACTACTTAATTTCAATTAATTATTTTGTTGGAAGCGATTTTAAGTAGCATGATAAAGTGGTAAATCATATTTTCATCTATATTAGGTTGTTTACAGGCCCATAAATGTTTTGGGTCCAGAGGCGGAGAAGCTCTGACAAAGTAGCATTTTGAGGCCGTATTTATTGGATTTCTGTAACCCATAATTTACCTTGGATTCAAACTATCGATCGCGACCCAAGTTAAAGTCGCCAAAATATTTTGCAGGGTCACCGGACATTTTAGTTGTCGGAGAATGGTAATTGTAATGTCTTCCTTTCTTTGTGTAAGTTTAACTGTGTGTGAAGTAGCGTTTCCTGAAATGGGCATTTTTTCCACAAAGTAAAACTAATTTTGTTGTCTATCATAATTGACCTTGATTCTTATGTTTGCTTCTCATTGTTTACTCATAGCAAAATACTGTTACCTACTTGGGCGTCCATACAACAACATCCTGTAGGAGTATTTTCAAACCAAACATAAAATTACAGGCATAATCGTAAACACAGTCATACAAAGTTTGTTCAACTTAATAGTTTGGCACACAATATGTATTTCTCTGTAATTTCACCCATCCTATATCCACCAAATACTAGAGATTTTAAAGCCTAAAACCTCTTCACCAGTAGAATCTCCGGTCTACTCATAATAAAAACTATTATTTTAATAATAAAAAGTCTATGGCAACGTGTTTATTTTTAATTTGCTATGTCATATTTAGCTTAACTAAAACTACCAATCTTTTGGTGTTTGTCAATTGACTTGTAACGGTTTTAATTCAAGATCTGGATGGGCCACCCCTATTTCACATTGGCCCACTGTTTTGTTTTGGCCTTCACTTTATTAAAAAATATATTCATTGAATGGTTATTACTTTCAGTTTCTTTAAATATTTTTTTGTATAATTTATATTTTTTCTAGCGGGCCAGAATAATTTTCTTCGCAGGCCAAATTTGGCCTGCGGGCCACTTTTTAAGAACCAGGGGCCTACAAACTCTGATTACTGCAATGTAAGTTTGCTTCGATCTTTTAATTGATTTTATCTATTTATTTAATCCTGGAAAGGAAATACATTCATATTTCTTTCTGGTAAAATGATGCCAGGATTTGCCTGACGGGGATTCGATGTCCCCGACAAGGACTGACTCGCGGACGAGAGAGTCAAGCTTGGTTTCCATACAGTCGCTACACGCTATAGCTGACAGCTTCCGGTGATGCTGATTTTTCGTTCGAAAAAGTCATACAAAGAATATAAAAGCACTAAAACACGATTTATAAACAGCCCGTTACCATATATTCAAAATCCTGAACTCGCTTAGTAGTGAGACCCTGGTGATGGTGGTCTCTTCAGTCTAAGCATTTGACACAAAGCCGCCTTACCGTTTTCATTTATTCATTCATTCATTCATTCATTCATTCATTTATTCATTCATTCAAAAAATGTACAAAACGGTAGCATGCAGCTAAAATGGCTGTATTACAATAGATACAGTATATAAAAAACAAATCTATTTTTTAAGCTATAAAATACATTGCACTTCAATTTAAAACTTCAATTCATATTTACACTTAAGAAAACAAATTAAATTAAGTAATAAATAACAAAAATAAGAAACATATATAGGCCTATACAAATTTATATTAATGATAATTTTTTTTTATATTATTGGATTACATAAAAGTAGATTGCAAAAATTAATTAACAATTAAAAATTATAAACTAATACTTAAAATACAAAAATTATCTGCAGCTCTTCAAAGTTGTGTACTGTACTGTTATACTGTTTAATATTGCACAATTATTCACAGGCATTAAGTTTTTAATAATATAAGGTTTTGAACAGTGTGTACTGATTTTAAGGAAAACCACTGTGAAAATATTACATTTTTTTATTACCAAAAAAAAAATAACATGTAATAAGACATAATCTATGTATGCAATGGAATAATATGCACACCTAATTTTTGAAAAATCTTCAACGACGGGCGGGAAAAAAATAAAAATAAAATTCTGGTATATAATTTAGCAAAATTATGTATGCAATTGATTAATAATTTTAAATAGAATTCTCATGCGTAAAATTGGTCAACATCTTTAAAGATGTGTTCACTTGTGTTTTACGCATTAAATAGATCTTTTTTTTAAAGTTGTGTTTGCATTATTGTGAATAAACTAGTAATATGAAACCACACTAGAGTATTTAGGTTGCATAAAATGCATCCAGTTTTTGGTAGGTTCATTGCAATTACAATTTATGCATAAAATTGGTCCACATTACATTGTGTTTAGGAGTATATGGTCCGTTTTTTTAAACATGACTTTAAATATTTTTGATATTTTTTTTTTTTATAAAGCCAAAAATGCATAGGCCCCTATTAGAAACATAACAATGTTTACTAGTTTAGATCAGCTTCGTTTAAAATGAATTTCACCAAAAAATACCGTATTGAAAGCCAAATAAAAATTATTTGAGGTGAAATGGTCCTTATCCGTTCAGTTATAATTTTTTCGCGTAAAATTGGTTCACATACACATTATTTATTTAGTTTTTACATATGAAATGGGTTTTTATTTTAGTAGACAGGTATACATTAGTTGGATTTTATGCATAAAATGGTTACTGGGTCAAACAATGAATATTAATTATTTATACATGAAAGATTTTCAACATTATATATTATTAGCAACTATTAGCAATAATATTTCATCCCGTTTTGAAAGCGAATTTTATATTTTAGAATTTAGTAAGTTTATTTTAGAATTATGAAATATATCTACATGATTACACATAATTTTATTTCATTTGTCAATCTTTTTGTATTTTTTTATGGAAGAAATTTGCAGGGCAACACAATATTGCCTCTAGCCCTATTCTGTTCATTCACCGTTTTTGTCAATTTTGGGGGAAAAAAGATAATGTGATTCTTCTTTGCCAAGTATAGCGTATGTAGGGTATAATTATACAAATGTGTCCTATATATTAGTGACTGGTATGGTATGGTATGATATGGTTCAATATCTCACCAGGGAGCAGAGGTTAAATCTTGGGTGATTAAAACTGACAAAAGTGATATGTTACTTGTGGGTCAAAAAATGACCTATTTTGACATTGATATATAGGCTATGTCAGAAAGTGATTAAGTACTGTAAGAATCTTACATATGACATTTCTTACTCTGTACTTCTCATGTCTGTATATATTGTTTACATTTTGTCAAACTGTAAACAAGAAAGGTGAAGAGACCTATTTGATTGAAAAAACAAATCTGTCTCATTATATTATTTGATTTGCTAAAAAAAATATTACTGTATAAGCTTGTGTCATATTGTACTAGTCTAAACAATCTTGCCATAACATTTTTTTGTGCAAATTGTGAAGTTGAAACATTTACAGTGAGGAAGTTGTGTATTTGAAACAAAAGTAACAATAAGATTGGACAACACATTATAATTACATTACGTTATTAATATTCCTTAAGATATTTATAAAAATAATAGTCATCATCACATGGGAATTCTACTTACAGTATTTTACTCGTCCTTACACAATTTAGGTCGTCTCGGGCAATAGGACGACTGTAAGTATGGGACCCTGCGAAAAGAAGCCCATCTCGAAAAGATCCAATGGGCTTCATTTCGAGATACATTGTATTAAAGTACATAGACGTGTCCCCTGTCCCTCATTGATCATGGGTTTATGGAGAGGCATCCCCTTCAATCAGTGAGATTTTCTGGAATTAGTTTACGGCTAGACGCTCTTGATGACATCTGACATCATTAGCCTACTACATGTAACATGTATACATGAGAAGGGTGGGGAGGGGGGGTTGTTAGCCACCCTATTCACCCCCAGATGCGCCACTGCATGCATCGGGGCTCAGTTTTTAGCATTCTTTTGTCTGCACTTTTTGCTACCATCAATTTTGTTTTTTTCTGAAGCGACTTGCGGACACATCAACATTTCTTCGCGACCCATGTTGCTGAACAGAGCATTAAACGATGGTTAGCAAAGGTCTCGAGAATTGTAATTGCCGTCCGCCCGACAAACCCTGATTTTTGAAGTCGTTGTACTTGTGCACATAAAAAATCTTGAGCCTGGAGTACAAAATTGCCTGAATAGGCCTAATGGTGGATGGATTAAAAACGGCAAATTGCAAATATAAAATCATTGCAAACAATTAAATTATTCAACTTCACCTTAAGTAAACTACGAGGGAATGACAATAGTTACTGCTATCTATGCCTTGGGATCGTAACACAGCCTTATGTACGCATTACTTTAAGGCCTATAACTGTGTGGCCTAGGTGAAAGATCACTTGATAATATGCTCTGTACGTACGTGTACGGATTTGACATTTAATGGAGTTTTCATCAGTATTATTGTTATGACATTTGCTGACAATTTATCATCTTTATCGGATACGGAGAGCGTTCATACATTGACCCAGGACTATAAAATAAAAGTTTTATTTGTCGGCTAATAAACGCTTATTATGAACTTACTGGTGATTGTGCAATATTTGCAAACAAGATAAAAAGTTTAACAAAATCATGAGACTTGTTAACAATGTTATTTACCAGCCCAGGTGCATCATTGACTCTTCACCTATATTTCAACATGTCCCAAGTTCAATAGGAATTTAAATAAAGTACAGTAATGGATACGTATAGGTTATAATATGCATAATTTAATATAGATGCTGTCATTTTAGCCTCGGAATCATCATATATAATTTTGAGTAAGTAGGCCCCTACTATAAATGTTTACGATTTACCGACCGCCAGATGTCTGCAGAGATCTGGAAGGAATATTTCGTCACACCATCCTCTTCGGCGTATTACCATGAAGAGCATTTTGGCGTTCCTATTTTAAATCAATTAAAACATCGTAAAATAACAATTTTACACAATCATGAATTTACATAATATAGAACAAGTTGTCGGAATGCAAAAGCAAGCACGCTAGAATTCATACTTCAGTGCAGTCAAAATGTAGCATAATAATGTTATCAGTAATGCAGGAAAATGGAATGGAAATGTCTACATCTATAATAACTGTATTTTGTTATCATGTACTGTATAATTCAGGTTTTACTAGGCTATATTATCCCATGCCCGTAGGCAGGCTGATTTCAAACGCTCCACTTCGCGTTTTATAACATTTTCACTAAAATTGTTCCAAATTATCGCGAAGTTACTGTGCATTGTATTTTCATTTTCAGGCTATTCTGACCGTTGATTTTTTAATAACTGTATTACAAAAAAACATGTTTCTTTGTCGTGCTCTGCTCCCCTATTCCATGGTGGCCCTAAACGGCAATTTGACTGACAATGTTTTTATTGAAAAAGTCACCTGAAAAACACAGCTAGCAATCATTAACATATCGTGAGAGCAAAAACACCGTAAATATTTCTGAAGTGCTGTGGCTTCGAAATTAAAAATTACTCCATCACCATCGGTAGAGGGCGAAATGGTTTGCATCAAAATAGTATACCAGTATGTATGTTTGTTTATCATAAAATGGAGTCCCAATTTTAGTTTCAATGCTAATGTATTTCTTCGCCTAACTTTCATTGTTCAGCAGTGGAACCTCGCTTATTATTACCTTTGGTGGGGAAGGGGGGTCTTGGCCCAGTGCCATTCGGTCTTGTGAAGCACTAGAATCGTTGCTAAACTAGGCTCATTTTTCCCCAGCAAAATGCCCAGGTTACAAAGGGTCTGGGATGCCAAAAGGCTGGTGAGCAAGGGGCCGAAACACACTCCATCAGTAACATAAGAATTAGCTGGAGTGTAGTCAGTTAATTTTCATTTTACAGTTTAGTAAATAATATTAATTATTATTAGTTTTGTACTATGGAAACTGAATTTTGAAATAAAATGTTGTATGAATAAATGACATCCATTGTCTATAAAATTGTTATTTTAATTACTGAAATACATTTTCTGTATCATAAAAACAAAAAAGTATCGGGAAATGTCTGTTTCTTGTTTTTAATGTGAATCCATAGCCCGCAATGGTTAGAGGCTGATGGATCCATTTTGCATTGATAACGAAGCTCTCTTCGTTCCTGTGTGTTGCTGTGAATATCTTCTATGTTTGGTCGGTGTATCGGGTGTACATTGTTTAGTTTCTGCGTACAGCAGATATCAGCAATTTCGGTAAAATAATTTGTCTGACGAAGTTGATAACAAAACTTATCAGCATGTTCGGTTTTGTTAACGACTTATATATCGGAATGTAATAATGTTTGTTCGATCGATACTGCGAGTTGATATGGAAATTTTAGCAAGGTGTTGGTATCATATAATGACTTGACTTATATTTTGCTATATGACTTCAAAATGTGTCATCGTGGAATGGCCGTGGTTGATTGAAGTCTGTGTTTTATACAGCTTTCTGTTTTTGAAATATTGACAGAATAATATCGCTTATAGGATATTAAAAAGGACGTTGGAATTATGGGAAAATGTTAAAATTTTTTAAACTGAGCTGTAATCATCGTCATAATCATCATCATCATCGGTGCCACTACCAGCATGTCATCGCCATCGTTATCATTACCATCAATGCCAACACCAGAATCGTCTCATCCTCCTCATAATTATCATATTCATCAGGT
>NW_022749761.1:0-893 GCF_011630105.1 Anneissia japonica
TATAACTAGCTCTATCACACATTTTTGTTTTACAGTACAGGTCGGTTATTATTATATTAATATGTATGCTAAAAAGCTAATATAATGGAAAATGGCAGCCATTTTAAATTTTAATAGCTCAAAAATGTGTACAATATTAGTTATCTGTTGTTGTCATTGTTATGAGTGAATTTCCAATTGAATGCTGCATTTTAATAACATAAACTTACAATATTAGTGACAATTTTAGGAAAAAATAGCGGCCATTTTGAAACTGCTGGCAACCCCCCTTACGTATGAAAAAAAAAATGTTGCACATACTTTTTTGATTTATCAATGTCTACTCTACATCATATCCAATTTTTAAAAAATATAGCAAAAAAAAATTCAACCTCTGATATTGCTACATTTCGGACTGGACTATGTACTAAAATTGTTCAACACAAAATGATAAAAAAACAAAAAACCATCAAATGCATGAGTGGAGATTTTGTATGTCACTGTGTATGTATTCATAATGTGTCACCTGTTGGCAGGTGTTTAAATCTAATCATAATATATTGATTTTAAACTGCAGTGTCATAATTTATACATTTTAAATATTTTGTACAGAATGCAATTACTTCTTAAACAGGTTAAAATTATTTTATAATAATAAAATCAAAATAATATAAAATTAATGAAATAAATCATAAATCTGTCATTAAAACTGATATTTTTACGATACAATTCATCTTTTTATACTTGAAATGTAAGCATCCTCAACTCTTCATCTTTCATTGGCTGTGGTATAGTACATGCTAATTATTATGACATGACATCAACTCATCAGAGATCCAACTACTGTAAACCAGTTAGAAAATATGTGAAACCCTCAACAATTCAAATAATAAATTTAATTGGTCAATTTAAAA
>NW_022749762.1:0-1324 GCF_011630105.1 Anneissia japonica
ATTATTTCAGTAATTTCAAAAACATACAAACAAATTTTAAGTAAAACAACACACACACACACACACACAAATCATGACAAAACAAATTGTCTTATGCTTAACATGGTAGTTTAGGGTACTCTCGACCTATAGTTAAGTAAATAATGGGATGAAGATATTCCATCTATCATTGAATTTCGTTATTTCAAAATTTGAAAGATAAATATGTTTTTCCAAAAGAAAGTATTCTTTTAAGAAATTTAAAACACTATCATGGTTTAAAGGAAATTTTCTAAATTTAGCTGTATAAATATAATATTTTATTAAAATAAGCAGCAAATTAATGATAGATGGAGATTCAAAAACAACAAGGGTTGACGCATTTCGGGAACAAAGACATATAATCAGATTTATATTACAACCCATTGTAAACGAAATAACGTATTTCCTTAAACTGCTGCTAAAAGTAATATCGTTTATAGTAATAAAAAATAATATATGTACCTGTAATATATTTCTGAAACGGAGTATAATTAGTGGCGTAACACATGCGAGCTCTCACTCCCTATATCTTAAGGGGCTTGGATATTTTCCCAGTACCATGGGACCCAACTCTGCCGAACGGCGTCCATAAGGGGGACGTGTAAAAAAAAAAAACATCAACATAAGTAATTAAACTTCTAAAACTTTAAAGCAGGGTGAGGAACTTTTCTAGTTACCCGACGGAAAACGTTTGCCGAGTCCCGATAGTGATAGGGCCTGAATGAGCTTGGTTTTTTATCAGCATATTATAATAATAATACTTTAAAATAAACTTTGTAAAAAATGACCATTGAGAACTCCTCAGCTGACAATGACCAGTTGTTACAATACCCTCTTTCATAGAATGCCTCGAACCATTGGGAATGGAATCAGGTGATATTTTTGATGAACAACTAAGCGCGAGTTCTTATTGGATCAATGAAAACGACCACAGTGCGAGACGAGGCCGATTGAACTTATCGCCATTAGATGGTTCCTACATCGGGGCTTGGTGTGCCGGAGGCGGAACCTCAGATCATGTCCATTCTTGGATTCAAATTGATTTGCTTGTAGAGCACAATGTTACTGGTATTATGACGCAAGGTAGAGAGGATGACTATAATAGTCAATGGGTTAGAATCTACACTATAAGCTACTTTAAAGTACACGAAATGGGAGAAACTTATATTACTGACGGTTACAGATATCCTAAGGTATATTTTTGTCATCACCTGATAATTTCCTTTATTCATAAATCTTGTTATCATCACCATGGTACATTCTTATAACTGTTTTATTGATGGATTTTTATTTAATAGTTATA
>NW_022749764.1:0-582 GCF_011630105.1 Anneissia japonica
CAACAACAACAGTTCTTTTCAGAACACTTAGACATATATATACTTCATACATATCATCCTTGACTGTAAGTTATTATCACTATTATTTAACGTTGAGACATTCTCAACAACAACAGTTCTTTTCAGAACTACTTAGACATACATATACTTCATACATATCATCCTTGACAAAAGGTTTTGAATAGAAAAAAAGTTGCTATAAGACTTAACTATATCCCCAGCGAAGCGTTGATATATGTTTAAAACACTTTATATGTACCTTTGATGATTTATATTATATTTATTCAACAGTGTTAACGGCTAACTCCTTTCAATATCATATATAATATACGACAGTATTTCTAGCCTTATTGCCAGATTTATCTGGCCGAACGCCCTCTTGAGGGGTAGCATTGTGTAGTACAATGTTCCCGACGGTTATTTGGACCTGTTCAACCATGAAGCCTTCGTGGTCTAGTGCTTATGACGCTCGGCTTGTCAGCGAGAGGTCGCAGGTTCGAATCCCGTCGGAGGAATTTTATTACACAGTGACTTTTATAGGACTTTATTCGTTAAAAAGCTACAGGGTAGCCTACGATGTTC
>NW_022749765.1:0-742 GCF_011630105.1 Anneissia japonica
TTTAAAAGGAATACATAGGCTACATTAAAGCAGGGAGGTATAAATATATAGCTTGACAGTTTCAAATTCATTTTTATTATTTTTGTTTTTCATTCTTTGAAAACATTTAACACGATCTAGTCAGTAATTAAAAATATAATAGGCCTAATTGATGAAATGAAATAAAATATCATTATTTTAATTAATCTTTGTACAAAACATACAACAAGCAGGCTTAGTATTACGAAGTAGGCCTAAATTGCAAAATTATTCTAAGAACGTAGTGTGGAAATCGGTGTTATTTTAAATTGTTAAAATCAATTAAACGACTTATAAAAGGCAACAAAGCCGGGGCTTCCTGGTTTTTCACGTCTTCTGTGCGGGTTTGACCAACGAGTACTGCACAAATGCGTTTATGTCCAGTACATATGGCCCATCTAAATTCATTTCATTTCATTCGCTTCAATAGGCCTATATACAAAATTGAATAGACAAAACATATGGACAGGCGGTGTACGGTAAGAATGGCCCCAGAAAAAATGGCCCCAGAAAAAATGGCCCCAGAAAAAATGGCCCCGGAAAAAAAGGCCCCGGAAAAAATGGCCCCAGTAAAAATGGCCCCATATGACAGGTAGGTAAAAATGGTCTCAATAATCAAATTCTGTATTAAAACTGATTTTCTTGATTCAATATATGCATTTTTTTATCTTAAATAATTTAGTTTTTAAAAGGAATCTAACATCAAACAAATTGCCATTTACAT
>NW_022749765.1:767-3218 GCF_011630105.1 Anneissia japonica
TTTTACTTTTTGCAAGAATTAATATTCAATGATAAAATATTCAAAGATAAATAAAAAGCCATGAATTACACTTTTTATTTTTTTTTTTCCATTTAAATGTTAAAAAATAGCAACAACTTAATCAATAAATCAACATAAATCATGCATTTATTAATACTAAAATAATTTACTTGTGGCCAATTTCACGGTAGCGAAATCACAATTTTCCAAAAATTCAATCTGTGTATTGGTAAACCCCACAAACAGTGGGTTAGTATGAACATCAAATTATTATTTTTTTTTTTTTTAAGAAAAAGAGAGTTCTACAATTATAATTATATGGTTTAGATAGGGTTTGCAGTGTGTTTAGAGGTTTGTGGTGTATTTGCAAGTATTTTTTCATAAAAAATCTAAATTTTAACCAAAAATAGTTATGAATGTATTTAATTTTCTTATTGATATACCAAGTCAGTCAATCACAATTGAATTGTTTGATTTTCTACAGTGTGTTTTCTACAGTGTGTTTTGGGAGGTTTGTGGGATTTAGCAATACCACTTAATCCTACCATAATCACCCTACCCTCACAATCACACGCCATTTTAATTCTTAGCATAATTGCCATACATAACTATATATATTCTAAGCCAGTAGTAGGCACTTGGATTTAGTTAGTGATGAGTAAAAACCAAGTATGCAACTAAATTAGTTGCTTAAATAAATGTATTCCTAATAATTCAGTTTACTAAAAGCAATACTTCTTTGAATAAACTCTAAGCAGACAATTTATTGCTAAGTTTGCGAAAAAGTAAGACTCTCCCTTTTCCCATACATGAACTTGTGATTCAAACACACAATTGATCCACATGCTTTAACTACTGTTTATTTGCATTGTTTATAACATGTAAAGTTAAGTCATTTGATATTTTAAAAAATCACATATTGATCTCAGTTCAAAGGAAAAAATAAAACTTATTTCTAAATTTACAATTTTCACCTATTAACCTCTTAATTTCACAAAAGAGTGGTTTCTTTTCCAAACAAATACATCCTGCCTAATATTGTGAGTTTAGATTAGATCTTTTGCTTTAACTTTGGAAATTGATATCATTTTAGATACTATTTCTGCATAAACTAATTTTTTTTTCATACTGTAAACCTAATGGGTTTTGATAAATTTACTCTGCACTACGGAATTTCCAATAAAAAAAAAGAAAATTAAAAAGACCATAGATTAAAAATAAGTAAGGTGTAACATATTTTAAATCTATGTTAAAGCATAACTATTTTACATAATGAAATTTAGTAAATCAAATTATTATTTGTGGCTTTTATTTATTAAATCAATTAAGAACATAATCTCAAAACAAAATTTAATGACAAGAAAGATCGACGTTTCGGGTCCATCATGGAACCATTCTCAAGATCAAGTAAATTGAGAAAACTAAAAACAAAAATACCAAGCAGTGACAGGAAGTAATTAATTTACATATCAATAGGGCCTACTGTGTGGAGCCACAGTGGAGCTAAGCAATAATTAGCCCCTCTTAGCAATCAATCAATCAATCAATCAATTTAATGGATATCACTTTCGTAACAGTGGCACACGTTGGACAATACCCAACGGTGCATCCAAATATAAGAGAAAAATAATAAACTTAAACTAGGAGTAAATTAAGCTAAAATGTATACAAAGTAAAATTTATCAACATGGCATGTAGGTCTATGTGGTATGGTACCGGTAGTCTTACAGGACCGTATTATTTACAGAGTTGCTGTATGAATTGCAAGTTAATATGGAGCTAAAACTAACAGACAACTAACTAGGAGCTAGAACTAACAGACAACTAACTAACATTACAAGATATTTATAACAAAATATAGAGCTTAGAACTAACTGATCATAAAGGTTCATATTAACAGAATAAAGGGAAATACAAAAAATAATTAAAGTGTAACGGGTGGTAATGTGGCCATGGATTTATATATTTCAGATCTTAATTTCCATGCGCCTTCGAGAAATACCTTACAATAATTATCAAATATTTCTGCTAATTTATGGTTACCAATTTGGTCATTAAGATTATCGAGAAATAAATGATGCTTATAATCTAACGATCCGGTAATAAATGATTTCCAAAATTCATCTAATCCCCATTTAACAAGGTCATTTTTTAAATCATTATAAACCTTTTCTCTAAATGGCTGGATTTTATCACAAATAAATAAAAAATGGTCGGTTGTTTCTTTTAAATTTCGGGAGCATAATTTACAAAAACTATTGTTTTGTGTTGACCATGTCTGCTTTTTACCCTCTAGGTTTAGAGAATTAGTTCGTGTTTTGAATTTTAATGTAATTCCTTTGAAATTTAATTTGTCTAGTAGATAGGGTTCAAGTATAGGTCTGTCTTCAGGCCCGTAGCCAGGGGGGGTTTTTATGGTTCGGGCGAACCCCCCTTTTCTAGCGAACCCCC
>NW_022749766.1:0-1770 GCF_011630105.1 Anneissia japonica
GTGCCGATAGAAAACGGCAGCTTTTTGGCACTGCGGCAGTGCCGATAGAAGACAGCAGCTTTTTTTGGCACTGCGGCAGTGCCAAATCGGCACTGCGGCAGTGCCGATAGCCACTACCTAGATAGACGGCTCTGGGAATAGCCAAGCCTACGTCACCGTTTTGTACTGTCTGGCTGGGCTGCAGCTTTGTACCGTGTGGCTGAAGTCCGTCTCGCTGCGCAGAGGTCTGCAGCAGGATCTCTATCCAATTTGTAGCATTCAAGATAAAGGTAAAAGGAACACCAAGAACTACAGTGCGCTCGTGCCAAACAATTAATTATAAGCCTGTATATTTTAATTAATATAGTTTAATTAGTAAGCGGATCTACCTGCGGTGATTTACTTTAGCTAAACATATGTGGGCAATATTCAGCATATCAAGCCTACTAGTAGGCCTAGCCTAGCCTACCCTAGGCCTACTTCGTATTAACTTAGCCTAGGTAGGGCTAGTGAATAGGGCCTAGGCCCTAGGCTTAGGCTAGCCTACCTTGAATTACTTTGAATGTTAGGACTAGGCCTAGAGCATTAAGCTCCTAGCTAGGGTAGGCATCGACATTGGGCTTTTTTATCCAAGCACGGTTGGGTGTTTTGTTTACACCATGCTTATTATATATGACTCGGTATGCATCAATGCGGCCCTACTAAATACCACACAGAACCACTCGCGACACGGGTGCAAAAATGATAAAAATATTACCACACGAGAGTAGAAAACTACTTAATAATCAATAGAAACCAACTTTTAGTACGGTAATTATCCAAAATATGGTAAAAATGATTTTTTTTTTTAAACATGTTTTTCCGCCGTGCTTCGGAAGGTAATGCGGTGACATTGAGGTTCTGTAACGCATTCACGTCTCCAGAAACGCGTTCAACCTTGACCTCTACAACATTCACTACGTACAGTACGTTATGTCTCTTATACACATCTAGATTTCATCCTGCGTGTATGCCTATTGTATGTATAGGCCTATTATTCTACAATAACTGTATTTATTACTGTATCTGCTTTGTATTTTTTATACTTATGTGTTTTTGACTCTTATTATTTTCATTTTAATTTTTTTTTATTTGTATTGATCCTGTAGTTATGTTATGTTTTAGCCCAAAGACAAATCTAGTTAACTTCTTATGAATAATGTTTTTAAAGATGGTATTTTGAGATTTTTTCTATGAAAATAAATAAATAAATGGCAGTAGTACCGCTTTTTGTGTTTCAATGTTAGTAATGGATATAAATGGTAGATAAATAGAGCACAACACATCATTTTAGAAAAAATAACAAAGGTTAAAATTAGTGACATTAATACGTTTATTACTAAACGAATATCTCGGTCGTCCCTGCAATAAACCTTCTTTAAACACTTTATTAGCATAAACAATAAGGGCTAGGCTATACTTTATAAAATAACAAATTGTTTATATACCGTAGCTGTACAGAGCTGATGCATGCTAATTAGCAGAGATTACTTATACAATATACTGTACATGAATTTAGGAATTCTGAATTTAGGCCAACAGTACCAGACAAAATAAAATAAATAAATAATAATAATAATAATAATAATAATAATAATAATAATAATAATATAATACAATGATAATAATACTACTACAACAACAACAACTACTACTACTACTACTACTACTAATAATAATAATAATAATGATAATAATAATAATAATCGTCCTATAATGTGCATAAACCTCAAATGAGTATATTCGCACAGC
>NW_022749766.1:3695-4133 GCF_011630105.1 Anneissia japonica
GGGGGGGGATGGGGGGGGGGGGGACGGCCCGGCCCCGGTCCTCCCCCCCCCCCCCCCCCCCTTTTGGGAGGTTAAAAAAGAAAAAAGAAAAAAAATGATAGCCCACAACGCCTCAAATGTTATTTTCGGGCGACTAGAACACAAAAATTTTGCGGGGGCATCCCCCTGACCCCCTAGGACATTGTTGCTGGATCCGCCCCTGGCTAGTGAAAGGGATTGAGGACCAGTAAAAATATTAATTCACTGGTCCACTTGGCTAGTTAAAAAAAACCTTAAGGGAAACCCCTGAATAGTATATAATTATCGGCCTATACCTTAATTACTTCCTTACAAAAAATTGGTATAGTAGGAGGTTATTTTTCACCTCTGCTTTTGAAGATTGGCAGTCTTAATTTTTTTGGCTGGAGTGGACACACGTTGACTACTCTGAGCCTAGTG
>NW_022749767.1:0-12912 GCF_011630105.1 Anneissia japonica
TTTCATCCATGCCGACATTCCGGTCGGTTAGCGTGAGCCCTGACTGAACTCTGCAGAAACTTCACATGATCTTCGCATCGCGATATAAAACAAAATGTCGGAAAACACACAATAAAAAAACATAGGAAATAGCAAGAGTGATTACAATAGTTCCTATTGCATTACATGCATAGGAACTAAAAACCTAAACCATAATTCACCACACTATAGACACTTTTTGACAAAAATGAAAAATTACGACTTTGTTACTCAATGAGAAGTGTTCTAATATAGACAATGGGTCGTGTCTCATATTATTTGTTATAGTTTTATTATTCATTATTTTCACTTGACTCGTATAAATAATTTTGTTCGAAGAACATTTATATGCAGTTGTACTTCGCAGCACTTCACTTGCAATTTGCAATTTCTAGTAATATTATTATTATTATATGCTGATTTCTGGAGATACTTTTTGGCTACGGTCACACTGGGATCTCAAGCCTGGCTTGACTCATCGCGGGTGAGATTTTCATAATGTGACCGCACCTGAAATCTCACCGGCAGTGAGTCAAGCCAGGCTTGAGACTCTAGTGTGACAGTAGCCTTTGTAAATAACATACATTATAAAACATTACTTTGGAGTAACTCAAAAATAGAGTAAAGCACAAATACATATTATCAGATGAATTATACTGACTAATATCCATTCACTGATTATACAGTTACATTATTACAGATACTGACTAAAAATTACAAGCAATTATTCAGCACGCAGTACATACCTTCGTCTAACTTCAGTCGTTTCGATATTGATGCTTCTCCAATACCTATTGAGGAAATTGAAAATGACAACATGTGCATTAGCAGCATAGCTGCAGTAGACCATAGCATAATTTTTCTACTCCATAATAATTAATACCTTAACATTGTGTAAAGAATATGTGAGGTGTTGTTTACAAAATGGGTCTTGTGGTACGCCAACTACTGTAATTTCATATATTGACTTAGTGATGTTTTGACAAAATTTGGATTTTATTATTTCTGACAAGTTTAATATATACTGTATATTTCATAATAGCAAAACCTCTGAGTTAATTTACCTAAGGTAAAGGTGTCTTTTTGTTTTTTAAATATATTTTGAAAAGGAATTTTCTAAATTGATAGGAAAACCAATACAAAATTTATTAGTTGTTGTTGTTATCTTAAGAGGTGATGGTTTTAGATATCTCAGCTTAAAAATGATTTTACTCAACCTACTGTAGAAACATAATTCAAAGACCAAAAAAAAAGTGTTATATTCGTCTATAAAATGTGCCACAAATTTTTCATTTTTTGTACCAGAAGATTCATTTTGTCATAACAGCTCACATATGTACACTTGCATCTGTATTAAACTATTGCATCTGTATTAAACTAAAAATCAAAATAGAGATGCTTGATATTAATAATACTAAAACAGTAAACCTTTCCATGTGTCTACAGGCAGGCAGAAGGCTAAACTGTACAGGCATCATGCATATAATTCACATTTTTTCTTCACTCTCTGAAGTTCAGTATCTTCTTCATCTAGCTTTGTTGCTTATTTGCCTACCTGAGCAATTTGATATTATTTATACTAATACAAGGATAGTAATAAAACAAAGAACTCGTCTAGAATTGTCCTAATTCTATGCATTACAATGGCCTGTTGCTGAGCTTAGATGTACTGTAGCAAGGCAGCTGGCGCATCATCACAAATTTAGTTTAAAAGAGAACTAGCAAAATGATTTTTTGTTCTAGAGAAGATTTTTGATATGCCATTAATAATAGAATCAACCTTAAAATCGTTTTTTGGCTTTTTTTTAATGAAGTTATAGGCGATTATATACGATTTTACCATGACGTCACTGGCGAAAAAGTAAATAAAGATTGTGTAAATAACGCCGCGTAGGGTATCCGCCGCGTACGATCTTTGCGTGTATGCTGTAACCATGGCTATAAACTGTGATTGTTACAGCATGCACGCAAATATTGTACGCGGCGAATACCCTACGCGGTATATACCCTATGCGGCGCTATTTACACGATCTTTTGTTACTTTTTCGCCAGTGACGTCATGGTAAAATCGTATATAATCGCCTATAACTTCATAAAAAATAGCCAAAGAACGATTTTAAGGTTGATTCTATTATTAATGGCATATCAAAAATCTTCTCTAGAACAAAAAATCATTTTGCTAGTTCTCTTTTAAAGCGGCATAACGAAAGCTCGCAGTAAGTTTACATCAAATTGTGTTTGGTTTTAATGAAACAGTTCTACAGTTGTAGACAAGTACCAGATAAAACTATTTGAATAATTTTTTGTTTGGTCTTTCTATTAATGCTTAAATATTTATATAGTGCCTAAATATTTATATAGCACCAATTCCAAATTATACGATCAAAGGTGCTGCTGAGCATTATTAGCCCTGGTCACTGGATAACATAAAATGGCAAACCAGCACACAAAGTGCAACCTTTTCTGCTCCCTGGGGAGTATACGTTGTCGTGCACTACTTACATAGCACACAAACTAGTACATTCAATGCCACAACATCCTACCAAATACTCATTTATACTCCTGGGTAGAGAGATAAAGTGACTTGCCCAAGAACACAAGCGACTTGTACAGCGCGAGTTTCAAACCCCTGAAGTTTGGGGAGTCCAAGCCACAACTGATGTGCCAACTGCTTCTACAGCATGGTTGTGCAAGGAATATATTCTTTACAAATAAATACTTGTGAATAACTTACATTTATAATAAATATCAGGAGAACTATAGATATAACCATTATAGATATTCATTCAATATAATAAGCAATTATTCAGCAACCAGTACACTACATACCTTTGTCTAATTTTTGTCTTTTTGATGTTGATGCTTTTTCATTACCTATTGAGGAAATAGAAATTGACAATTTGTGCATTAGCAGCATAACTAAAATATACATAGCATAATTTTTCCTACTTAGGAGAACAGCTTAGCTGTAAGTTCCAAAAATGGTTAGGCCAAGTAAAAAAAAATAATTGGTTAGCATCCTTTTGGTATCAAATTTCATGGTAGGGAGGGAGGTTTTTTTTTTTTTTTTTTCTCGTAGAACATGAAAAACCAGCGTCGGAAGGAAAATTAGCAAAACAAAGAAGAGGAAAACAACAGAGGCCAAAATTGGATACAAGAAATCATGTAATTCATCTATAGCAAGCAGATAAGCTTTGCCTATATGAATAACAGTCATATTGAAATCCCTATATATGAAGTTTTAAAACATGCAACATTGTATATGTTTACAGAACTGATGATATCGATAACAGTTTTATAAAGCATTCCATCCTAAGTGGCGAGTGTAATTGCTGTTGGATGTGAAATTAAAAATAAAAATAACAACAGCAAAATATAGAAGATTGAAGTTTGTCATAGTCGTATAATAATTCATTGTCCATTCATAACAGAAACGTAATTTTTGAACTGGCATTTTGTACAATTGATTACTATTTGTGATTGTTTATGTGATTGAGTATGTACATATAGTGATAATACTCAATAGTGAATACTGTTAATGAGTTTGACTAGTATCATGTGCTATGTTCATGCTGAGAAACACTTTGACATCTAGTTGGACCAGCTGTTTGGAAACATCACGTCACTGTACCAGCATGTGAATATTCCATGCTTTGTGTTTAAGTTTGTGTTTGCTGGACATTAATTATAACTGGACCATACTGGGTTTGTTGTTGGAACAACACAACAGTCATCATTGATGCCATGCAGGGGTTTCGACAGAAAAACAAAATAGACGGCCTATTTTGTTTTTCCAAAATTGAAGCCAGTGGGCGTGGCACTGAGCCGATGGCGGGCCACGCCCATCGTTAGTAATCCCCATCGATTATTGGTACAAAAACGTACATTCAATCAATAAATGTTGTTTTTATCAAACGTAAATATGATTTACCTTTAGTTTAATGTAACATTCGATAGATTTGAAGAATATATAAAGAATTTGCTAAAGGTAGACCAGGCCCAATTAGGCTAAGCCGAGCTGATTAGGACAAGCCGTCCAAGCCGTCACGGTAAAAGTTGCCTTCCTAAATAATTGTTGGCAGTCCAAAAGACGGCCGGACGGCTCGCTCGCTAATATACCGGTACGCATGCACTATCTCGCCACTATATTTCCAGTAATAATTTATCTATGCTGTCCTACCTATGAAAATTTATCTTTAAAATTTTATTTCGTGAAATATTGCACACAGGTAAGAAGTGAATATGCCACAGCTTTAAACTGATGGGCGCAGCCATGTTTGTTGTCTTGTCTCCGGTCACCACACAGAGCGGTTCCTCCTTGTTTCTCTTTCGCGCTGCTGTGGATGTCTACTTCCAAAGTGATGGAAATACCAACGCGCTGATTGGCCGACTTTTCTGCACAAAGCATGAGACGTAAGCATCGGATCGGAGTTTAGTTTGCTAATATAAACCTAGTCCCGAGTAAATCTTAATGCTTTGCATCGGCTGTACCGTGTATACAAATACACTCTTTTTATACTACTACTATAAAACTAGGCCTTTTCTAGATAGAAGTAAGGACTAGGCCTAGAAGGGACGATGATGGAATGCAACTGCAGGGATAAGCCCAGTCGGCTGGCGTTCGGACAGATGGTAAACAAGCCTAGGCCTATATAAATTGCCTTCGGGAGATGGAGTTTTTGAGTGTTTTGTAAAAAAAAAAAATTTTTTTTTTAAATTCAGGTCGGGGGCTTTTCTGACGGTCGGGCGGAGATGCTAACCAATTGTTTTATTTTACATGGCCTAATCTGCTATTAAATAAACACACCTTCATCTGCCCTTAACCTTTGAGGTTGTTCTGATTGTCCTGACTTATCTGTAAAGAGAATGAATCATTGGGCATTATGAAACAAGCCAGCCTATAATAACAGTGATGTCTAAAACAAAACGTTAAATTGAATTACTTTTTGATGTACAGTATTGTTATTATAAATATAAATACACTGATTTCTGGAAATACTTTTTGTAAATAACATACATTATTAAACATTATTTGGAGCTACCCAAAATTAATTGAGTAAAACAGATTAATTAATACTGACTAATATCCATTCCTTGATTATACAGTTACGTCATTACAGATATTGACTAAAAATAACAAGCAATTATTCAGTACTCAGTACATACTTTTGTCTAATTTTGATATTGTTGGTTTTTCATTACCTATTGAGGAAATATAAATTGACAATTTATGCATTAGCAGCATAACCAATGTACACAATAGCATAAATTTTCCTACTCAGGAGAATGGCTTAGCTATAGGTTTAAAAAATTACTAATGTTTTTTTGTACACATAATAAATTTATAGATGTAGGAACCAGAATTCCAGTCAGTTTACATTTTGATATTGGCCATACTTTAGGACTAGCCAATAAACTCTAAGTAAAGTACGTCTTTGAAATAGCCCAAAACGAAAGCGATCGTGTACTGTTACTTACTACGAAAGTTCCAAACCAGAGTAAAGACTCAACAGGATTCAGATGCATCGATGAAAGTAATTTCAAAATGCAGTTGAGTACCCAAATAAAACGGTATTTAATATTAATATTTTGCACCTTAAATAAAATACTGGTTTAACTACTTGAACTTATATAATTTACTATGATAATAAACTTTTACTTTATTTTACAAGTTAACATACTGTATATATTTTCTATGTTTGTATATTTCTTTATAGATATTTGCTAAAAATTATCTATTGTTTCAGAGACTAAATCAAATAGAAATATATTTAAAATAATTATTGTGATGTAAAGGAGCATTTAAATCCATATTAAAATGATTCAAGTGATGCATTTTTGCTATTATTTACTACAATAATAAACTATTATTTTAATTGAAATGTTAACTTAATTTTGATGTTTGTGTATTTCTTTCCATAATAGTATTTGTTAAAAACTAACTATTGCTTCAGAGTAAAGCTAGTTATAAAAATATTTAAAATAATTCAGTAATGCATTTTCGTTATTCATGGTTGAAATGTGATCATTTTATACTGTAGTTTAGATCTCTAAATGTCTATTCACTGTCTATTATAAGAAATGTGAGAAAATATCAAGAACTTAGGTTTCTACCACTTATCAGCATTTCTCAGGCTCCAACAGTGGTATCCTAATTTAATACCATAGATTGCAACATTACAGTATTATTAATTTGGTATTGCAAATACAGTAATAATACAATAACCGTCATACTCACCAACTCTTTTCAAATTAATGAGAAACGATGACAAGTTATCTTTGGAAATGATACCATTACTTTCAAGAAATGTTATTAATTTCCATGGATTAGAACAGAAGTCATCTGGAACTTCATACTTCCAACTAATCCTTTGAATATCTATGGTAGAGAAGTCTTTTCCCAGAGCAACAACCTGTTGACGATGTGCTGAAAATCGAGTTATCTTCACTTCATCTGGATATGTGTCATACGTCTTAATTATCTCCTTCAAATACTTTAATCCAGTTACTTCAATCGTTTCAAATAAAATGGAAATGTCTGTTGCTTTTAAAATGTCAGCGACACTTAGAATTTGAAATAAATCAAATGCGGATTTAGCATCCTCCAATTCTGTTTTTATCTCTGCATGCTCTTTGTACAGAACCCTCAACATGTCTACATACTTTTCACCTTTCACGCCGATTGCATCAGATACTGTCACAAGCAGTTGATTAAAATCTATTTTAAAAAATAGTTTCTAAAAGATTAACTAAAATAAAACCCTTAAACTCTAAAATTCTGTTAATAAATATTTAATAGAAAACTTCAGCTGAGTAGCGAGACTTGTTGATTGGGTGGGGTGGGGGGTGGAAATAGATCAAAACGTCCCAGGAATACCAGAGAGCAGTCCTTGGAAGTAAAAACTCTCCCCGAACAACATTCTGGTTATTTCCTAGTCTAGTTTTTAGGGCCAGAACACGGATCACTCTTGAAAGTGAATATGTACTGTATCTATTCACTGTTGTATTTTGCATATAAGGCCTACATAAATTTAAAGGAATAAATATTTGTTGCTCATTTGTTGTTATTTTGTCCATACTCAATTATCACTTTGATTTTTACAGTGATTGGAATTCTTAAATGGCATAATTTTCAATAATGCAGTTCACGTCGACTATTCTCATTGAATTCAATCTCTAAATTGAAAACACATAGTAAACTGCTCAAGAACTATCTCAATACAAAAGTAGAGCTTTTAATTATCATGTCCTACATGCATGGATATTTAAATGTGATATTCTATATTTATTACTAACCTTCATTTACTTTATTATCCTTCAAACGTTGAAGAAATGATGACATGCTATTTTCTGTTAAAACAGATGTATCTTCAAGATGTTGAATCAGTTTCCATGGACTAGAAAAATTGCCTTCGCATAACTGACTAACCTTCTGGAGATCTTTAACTGAAAAGTCTTTTCCCAGAGCAACAACCTGTTGACGATGTGGTGAAAATCGAGTGATCTTCACTTCATCAGGATATGTCTCATATCTCTTGATTATTTCTTTCAAATATTTCAATCCAGTTAGTTCAATTGTTTCAAACAAAACTGAAATGTCTGTTGGCTTCAAAATGCCAGGTGCTATTAGCAATTGAAATAAATCAAATGCACACTTAGCTTTCTTCACATAAATGTATACATCAGGCTTTAAAATAACTAAAAATCTTCAATTATGATTAATCCAGGATTTATTTATCATGCAAATGGTTGTATTATTAAAGCAATAATTTGAAAACATGTAGAATACATATTATGTTGAATGTACCGTATGTATGCACAGCTTGTAAAGATGCCAGGGCTGAATTTTGCATTTATTAATGAGTGATGATAATGAAGCACCACTTTGTGATTACTTTTGTGCATGATGACTATGTGTGTGAAATAGCATTGCAGGCCTACAGGTATATATTACCAACTATCATTATCAATATTTTACCTGTTTCCATCATCCTTGCATAATATTACTTCACAAACTTTCACACTAAAATAGATTTAATAACACAATATTATTTCTTTACAGATCACATCAATGTAACTCCGCAATATGCATGTAGAGTAATCAAGATAAGTAGAAACTTTATGTGAAAATGAAAATTACAACATCACCACTGACTTAAAATATAGCTAAATTATTCTAGGCCATGTGAAAATTGTGTTACTTTATATAATTAACACACTTGAAACACTCAATAAATAGGCAGAAATTAGCCTGGTTCTGACCATTTTGCAGTCACCAATAAGGCATCTCCCCAAGATATATGGCGAGTACACACAGCATTGTATGACAATTGTACAGGATGTTAGCTCAGTGACAGATGCCATCCGCTGATATTCAGTGGCAGTCTAATAACTGGTGCAGTGTGTACCCGGGCTTTGGATTATGAAAGAATGCCTGGTTATCTATACTCAGAACCCATAGAAATTAATGTCTATGGCCCGTTCGAGCGAAAAAATATCCGTGCGATTTACCAGTTAATTCACCGGTACACAGTTTCTAAAACCACTCGGACAATAGTCTGATTACTTTACCATCTGGATTATCCACGACAATTTTGACCACCAAATTGCTGGGTAGAATACCGTGTATGGAATGACCATGGAGCCAGAGGCGATGATAAATCAACCTTAATTGTTTGTCCAAAAGTTTTATCCACAGCCCAGCGCGAATTTCAACAGGTTACGCCCCAGGTGTGGTTGCAGATCTCCTTCGCCTCCCCACAAATGGGTCATTCCATGCCAATTCAACGTGGCCGCGGAAGTCACAATCTCAGATTTTGTTTAAATTTTCAGGGTTTGTTGTAACTTCAGTAACTAAGAAAAATCCAAAATTTCAGCTCAATCGGACCAATACTTTCCGAGATACCGGTGTCCGAAAAAGTGGGCGTGGCACCCATTAGAGCCGCCGACGACGTTGTTATTTGGATTCTTTGATTTTTGAAGTGTCATAACTTTTTTTCTAGGTCACCTACAAAGCTAAAAATCACAGTACTTGCTCAACTTTTGGAGTAGATTCAGATTCTACATTCAAATAATTATTTAGAAAAACACTTTTCGAATTATGCTCTATCAAACATGGCTTCAGAATGAACGCGACAGAGCTTTCAGCTATTTTTGCTCACCCGTATCTCAAAAACTAGAAGGGCTAACCCAAAACTGTTTTTGATTTCTTATACCCTTACTAAATTCTGTGTACATAAAGTAAATATGGACATAACCCAAGCATGAATACTACCAAATATATGCCTCCCATTATGGTCCAGCCAGAAATTTGACAAATATGGGTAGTCGCGTTTGATGGTAGAACCCAATGTGGATTTTGAAATATCAACTTGAAAATTCAGCATAATCAAGTTTAATATATGTTACAATCATAATATTAAAAACATTATTGTATATTTACTGTCTTCTTGAAATATTTTACAGGTCAAAATTACACATAATCGCTGCCGACGTTGTCGTTATTTGGATTCTTTGATTTTTGAAATGTCATAACTTTTTTTCTAAGTCACCTACAATGCTAAAAATCCCAGTACTTGCTCAACTTTTTGAGTAGATTTAGATTCTGCATTCCAAAAATTACTTTAAAATATATTTTTTGAATTATGCTCTATCAAACATGGCTTCAAAATGAACGCGACAGAGCTTTCAGCAATTTTTGTTTGCCCGTATCTCAAAAACTAGAAGGGCTAACCCAAAACTGTTTTTGATTTCTTATACCCTACTAACTTCTGTGTAAGTAAAGTAAATATGGACATAACCCAAGCATGAATACTACCAAATATATGCCTCCCATTATGGTCCAGCCAGAAATTCGACAAATCGTAGTAGTTGGGTAGTCGCATTTGGTGGTAGAACCCAATGTGGATTTTGAAATATCAACTTGAAAATTCAGCATAATCAAGTTTAATATAATTATGTTACAATCATAATATTAAAAACATTATTGTATATTTACTGTCTTCTTGAAATATTTTACAGGTCAAAATTACACATAATCGCTGCTGACGTTGTCGTTATTTTAATTTCTTTGATTTTTGAAATGTCAACTTTCTTTCTAAGTCATCTAAATATCTAAAAATCAGAGTACTTGCTTAACTTTTTGAGTAGATTCAGATTCTGCATTCAAATAATCACACATTCTTGACTGTCAAATGTCTATTCTTGAAAATTAATATATATCATATATTTATCATATGCTGATGCTACTTTTTGTGCCGCATTTTCATAAAAGTGATGCCAAAATGTTTCTGTAATATTTCCTTTGATTTTACTTTACAGTATACAATATTTGACTTTCATGAACTCTTAAGGGGTTTAAAGTTTAAAGATGTTAATAAAGAATTTAGAGTAGCTTTGTCAGTATGTGGATCAGTGTAGCTTTCTCCATGTCTTTCACTGTGGTTACTGTTGTCATCCTTCTCTGTTAGCATCTTCACACAGTGCACACAATGCTAAAACAACTTTTATATGAAATTATTTTAACTAAAATAACTAAATATAGTTAAACATTTGAATACATCAATCAAACTATGGAGTTTGAATTTATTAACATAAATTTTCTGTTTATACATTTTTTTATAAAAAAAAAAAAAGCTAATTACCGGTAATGCAAATTAAGATAATCTGGTTAATTTAAGTTTATTGTAATTTAAAAAAATTTTGGTATCACGTTTTTATGAAAATATGGCACAAACTGTTAGCAGCATCAACATATGATAAAAATATAATGTATGTTAATTTTCAAGAATAGACATTTGACAGTCAAAAATGTGTGATTATGTGTAATTCTGACCTGTAAAATAGTTCAAGAAGATGGTAAATATAAAATAATATTTTTAATATTCTGATTGTAACATTTATTAAACTTGGATCATGCTAAATTTTCAAGTTGATATTGCAAAATCAATATTGGGTTCTACCACCAAACACGACTACCTGTATTTATCAAATTTCTGGCTGGACTATAATGGGAGGCATCTTTTGGATAGTATTCATGCTTCGTTTATATTCATATTTAATTTATGTACCTATACAGAAGTTAGTAGGGTATTAGAAATCAAAACAGTTTTGGATTAGGCCTTCTAGTCTTTGAGATTGACGAAAAAATTGCTGAAAGCTCTGTCGCGTTCATTTTGAAGCCATGTTTGATAGAGCATGATTCAAAAGTATTCTGAATCTACTCAAAAAGTTGAGCAGGTACTGTGATTTTTAGCTTTGTAGGTGACTTAGAAAAAAAGTTATAACATTTCAAAAATCAAAGAATCAAAATAATGATGTTGGCAGCGATTGTGTGTAATTTTGACCTGTAAAATATTTTAAGAAGACAGTAAATATACAATAATGTTTTTAATATTATGATTGTAACACATATTAAACTTGATTATGCTGAATTTTCAAGTTGATATTTTAAAACCACATTAGGTTCTACTACCAAATGCGACTACCCTTATTTGTCAAATTTCTGGCTGGACCATAATGGGATGCATCTATTTGGTAGTATTCATGCTTGGTTTATGTCCATATTTACCTTACTAACACAGAAGTTAGTAGGGTATTAGAAATCAAAAACAGTTTTGGATAATAGCCCTTCTAGTTTTTGAAATATGGGTGAGCAAAAAGAGCTGAAAGCCTGGTCACGTTCATTCTGAAGCCATGTTTGGTAGAGCATAATTCAAAGAGTATTTTTCTAAGTAATTATCTGAATGCAGAATCTGAATCTACTCAAAAAGTTGAGCAAGTACTGTGATTTTTAGCATTGTAGGTGACTTAGAAAAAAAGTTATGACATTTCAAAAATCAAAGAATCAAAATAACGCCAACGTCGCCAGCGTTTATGTGTAATTTTGACCTGTAAAATATTTTAAGAAGATGGTAAATATACAACAATGTTTTTAATATTATGAATGTAACATATATTGAACTTAATTATGTTGAATTTTCAAGTTGATATTTCAAAATCCACATTGGGTTCTACCACCAAACGCGACCACCCTTATTTGTCGAATTTCTGGCTGGACCATAATGGGAGGCATATATTTGGTAGTATTCATGCTTGGGTTATGTCCATATTTACTTTATTTACACAGAATTTAGTAGGGTATAAGAAATCAAAAACAGTTTTGGGTTAGCCCTTCTAGTTTTTGAGATACGGGTGAGCAAAAATAGCTGAAAGCTCTGTCGCGTTCATTCTGAAGCCATGTTTGATAGAGCATAATTCGAAAAGTGTTTTTCTAAATAATTATTTGAATGCAGAATCTGAATCTACTCCAAAAGTTGAGCAAGTACTGTGATTTTTAGCTTTGTAGGTGACCTAGAAAAAAAGTTATGACACTTCAAAAATCAAAGAATCCAAATAACAACGTCGTCGGTGGCTCTAATGGGTGCCACGCCCACTTTTTCGGACACCGGTATCTCGGAAAGTATTGGTCCGATTGAGCTGAAATTTTGGATTTTTCTTAGTTACTGAAGTTACAACAAACCCTGAAAATTTAAACAAAATCTGAGATGGTGACTTCCGCGGCCACGTTGAATTGGCATGGAATGACCCAAATGCACGACAAAATCTAAATTTAGTAGCATAACACGCGATCGATTTGTAGATTTGCCATTATTCGGAGAAATAAACTTGAATAAACTAGCCTATGTAGAGATTGTAAACTAAAAACTCCCATTATAAGTTACTGAACTACATTATTGTTCCACAGTTCAGCGCTGTGTGTACGCTGTCTCTTATACACATCTCTGTCTTCTTGAAATATTTTACAGGTCAAAATTACACATAATCGCTGCCGACGTTGTCGTTATTTGGATTCTTTGATTTTTGAAATGTCATAACTTTTTTTCTAAGTCACCT
>NW_022749767.1:13545-35659 GCF_011630105.1 Anneissia japonica
GTACAATATTTAACAAATATTTACTAGGATATTAATTAGATCATAATTCAAATTATAGCCAGAGGCTGCACTATACCTCTCGACTTTGTCTTAAGACATAGTAGTAGTACAGCCCCCAGATCAACAGAGGCTATAATTTAAACCATGTTGCTCAATCCAGTATATGTTTGTATATCGTAGATGTCTTCTCATTCATGGTGCTTAAAAAAAAAAAAAAAATTGAAATATCCAGTAGATAAAGAGTGATGAGGTACTAACTGTAAAATCAAGAAAATGGAAGTGAATAAGGAATATAACTTATTTAAAGTAAGGTCTGTAATTTATTACTAATTGTAGGCCTATTGTTGGTTTGATCTGTTTTTCAAGTATTCACCGACCGTAATCTATTTTTAGCATTTGGTTTTTTCCAAATATCAATTTCATGACTATTTTTAGCATTTGGTTTTTCCAATATGCGTGGCTAAAGGCCATACCTTTGTTTTAGTGTTTGGCAGAGATTAAAAAATTGGATGATTATTTTTCTGTAAAATGAACTACTGAGATCTGAAATGACTAGAACTGTGCTAATAATGCACTTTGGTACTCCACCCTCCCTAACCTTAACTAAGATAGCAATGCTGGAGTTGAGATTAAGGTTAGGGTGGAGTACAAAAGTGCATACGAAGGCCTATTATTATGGAACAGTAAAGATTAATCAGTTAACAAATGCCTACTCACTAGAGAAGGATGCGTGTCTGTCTCTAAAATTAATACAAAACACTCACGTACTCTTTCTGAAGATAACTTTTTTAAGCTAATCTTGCTTCATTCGTAGGCCCTTAGACTACTAACATTGTAGATCGTGCAATGCCATTGTGCAAGACCAAGGTAATTACCTTGGCAAGACCGACGTGCTTTCCTCTTCGGTTATGCACGCTTTCCGGATATTTTGACGACAAAAACACTGGGGATATCAAACGCGGTAGCACGCCCTCTATAGTTTCTAACTGTTTATTTCATAGCTATTTAATATCAAAGAAAGATTATTAAAAGGTTTTTTTATTATTAAAACAGTATTCATCATTTCGTCAACTTGTACGCATTGGTGCAACTCAACACCAGTGTGACCACTATTGATATTGGGATTTTTATTGACACCTTGGGATCTTGTGATTTTTTTGTTAATTTTTCATTCATTCTTGGGATTTTTGAAATGGTATGGAAATTATAATTATTTCTATCAAGAAGTGAACAAATAGGCTGCCAATGGCCTTATAACATCATAGTTGAGTACGAATGAGGGTTGTATATTTGTTCAAAATACAAGACCTATTGGAAGCTTAATGTCGTTTCCGTTAGATTTGTTTTATTCAATGAGGGGTAGGTGCAGAAAACTAAAAAGCTGGATAGACTTCAATGCCAGTACATCAAGCTGCCAAGAAAACAGTTCTTTCATTTTTAATATTGAAAAAATGTGTGGTGCATGTATATGATAAACAGGCCTAAACTGAAATCTGGAGCAACTGTTTAAAAAAAAACAAAAAAAAAAAAAACACAACAGCACTGTGACAGCACATTGTACACTATTTAACAAATATTTACTTAGATTTGAATCAGGATTTTTTTTTTTATAGTCGTTTAGAAGTGATAGTGGGGTGGTGGAGTACTGTGGGGGGAGAAGGGTATTTATTCGAAGGAAAATAAAATGCATGGGCCATTTATTCAAGAAGGGAGGCGTTTAATCTAAAATAGGTTCTAGGGGACATTTTTTAACGGGCGTTTATTTAAACAGTAATTTTACTGAATAAATTGGTCAATATATAGTTAAAAACAACTTTTAAATAAAACATGACAAACAAATTTTGGAGCAGATTTATGGCAATGGCGGCGCCAGAATTTTGACGACAAGGGGGTAGGGTTCACAGGGGAGTTTTTATGGCTTATTGTGGTCCAAAATGTGCTTTTAGACCTCAATATTAGGGATTGGTAATCAAAACAACGTTATTTTGATAGGCAACTTTTTGATCGAAGTCGTAGGCCTAGTGGTTTTTGGGATGCACGCCTCATATTATCATATCCTCACCCACATCCATCTTTCTATACTATCTTGGTTGACCCCCCTCCCCCTGGGAATAGGTCAGGCCCAGGTCGAGGGTGTAGAATCAGATATTATTTCAGGGTTTCACGCACATGGCTCACAAAATCCGGGCTCGTCACCAGGTGTGGAAAGTCATCATCTAATAACTTAATGAACTTAACTAAATATTGTTTAGTTAATTCAGCAGTTTTAATGTATAATATTATTTTATGTCTGTCTCTTATACACATCTAGATGTGTATAAGAGACAGTTATTGTTCCACAGTTCTTGTTTCTTACTGAATTTTATCATAAAATGTTAGCATTTCATTTAAATATCTAATTTGTAGTTTTAACGTTTAGTACTGTACACGGTACATAAGGACGCAATATGGAAAGCTGCTCTCTGATAGTGTAGTGCTTGCACTCATGGTAATCCTCAGGATATTGTATTCTCATTGTTATATTTTTGTTGGATTGTTACCTGGAAATTGAATAAAATAAAAATAAATAAAATATTGACAATTTCTTCACTTAAGAGATAATATTACAATTTTATATGTCTGCAAATTTTTTTTTTTTTTAATATTTTCAAAAATTTATTATTAATAACAAACATTCAAATACTCATTCAGAATGACACTTCAAAATACTGTATCCCAATTTGATTTGACCGAACTTGAAATAGTCTTCCTGCAGACCTTTGGAAATTTTTTTCGTTTTTCTCACATCTTTTTTGTTTAAAAGTAAAATAAGAAATTGATTTAAAAATTTAAAATCCCCTAAATGTCATTTAATAAATTAATTATAACAACATAAAGTTAATTACTGTAATAATAATTTATTATAATCACATACAATAATAATACTGTATTTGCGTAATTTATGCATTCTTTTTGTTGTAATTAATTTTGATAATTTTTTTCTATTATCCATATCTTATATTTTGTAATGGTGACAGTGGCTCTGTCACTTAATTGGTTATTCCTTGGCACTAATTTGAGTTTATTGTTATTTTCCCTTGCAATTTGTTCTGTATTTTGTTTTACTTTTTCGGTAAAGTACTTTTGTACTTTTTTTGATTGCAAGAAAGAATAAAATAAATAATTTCATTTTCTGTCATCACAATAATATTGAGTCTTGAGCTGTGTTCTCCAGAAAAAGCGATGCTGATCAAGATCAAATCTCAAGCTGTGTCTACACTATCAAAATTTTATGTGACAAATAAATGTCACATGCCCATATTTGGATGTAATATGACATCATCATGCCCATATATGGACACATCACAATTGTCACATAAATTTTGATAGACAGAGCTTTAACAGATAAGGATCCATTGTTCATTGCACAAAAACTCACTCACCAAATTCTAATAAAGAGTAGACTTAAATATAAACAACGAGGGTACTGTTGATTGATCGGGAATGGTAAAACCTTCTTATGCAGTACCTTGTTTCGCAAGCCAACTACCACTAACATTTTTTTTTTAATTTGCCAATAAGACAAAACCATTACCTTAGCAAACCTGCCGCCCGCCCATTATGATGATTTTGAATAAAATTAAATTTTTTTTCCAGCCAAATTAACGCACCTAATTTGCCAAAAAATGTAAAAATATGGAAATTCCAGAAAAAATTATTTTTTATTACACCCGCCGCTGCCTTAAAATTTCTAAAAATAAGATATGTATATTTCTTCAGTTATATAATGTAAAGCATTTAATAATGGAGGAATTCCTCCATGATTTAACCATCCCATTATTATACTGTTTACATTCGCCAATGCAATTTTATTTTTATTTTTTCATTTGGATCTTTTTGGCCAAACAAATTGGCTAAATAAGAAAACAAAATTCTATTTCATATTTCCGCTCTTCTCTATATTGATCTTTAAAGAAAATAGTTTTGCAAAACAAGCTGTAAAAAAGTATATATATATATATATTTATTTTTTCTCTGCTTAAATGTATTCAGCATAACATTTTGTCTTCCTCTGAAAATTGCTAATTGTTACAAGACTTTTTTTTCAAGGAAGCGGGGTCCTTATATATCGGTGCACGTGGAGCCCAGGTTCAATAAACATGTTGTAATTATGCCACTGGCTATCAGTCTGTTGTTTAAAATTTGTTCAGCAGCATTGGCTCAAGAAATTTTTCACAGGGGATCCAACATGTCCGATAAAGGGAACAAACCAAGAGGGCGACTAAAGCCTCAGTCGTAATTTTTCTAATAATTTAATTTTGATGTCTTTTAAATTGAAACTATATTTATCTAAAACGTAATGTTTGTCCATTCCAGTTTTCTTTTGAATGTTATTGTTCTTTTTTTATACATTTAACCATTCTATATATCATCGCAATTTAGCTTTTCCACAAAAATGTACTTTAGGCCTAATGTGAATTTTTATTGAACCGTTTACTGTCAGGTAAATTCCCTGGTAGTGGGAGGGGGAGAGTCTTCAAGGCTTAGTGCAGTACAGCTCATAATCGTGTTCACATGGTACTGTACATGCAAATAAATAACACTTGACATGAATTTCTTAAATCATGTTTATTTTGAATATTCAAGTAAAAGAAAAAATTATTTTATAGTTGTTCAAACTTCAAAATAGCAAACAAAAAATATTAAATTGTGAGTATGACTATAGTTAACAAATCTGCTTCAATATTTAATTGCTTCTAGTTTACTAAAATCACATATGGTTAAACAATTTACAAAATGCCCAAAAAAATTTGTAAATTAAAGCCAATGGCTATTGTTACACTACATCTGATTAGAGATTGGAGGTTATTTTGTGTATAGATTGATTAGGGGCAATTTGACGAGTTGATTGGCCGAGCGGTTAAGTCAGGGGCACCGTGACTTTTAGCTCTAATATCGGCGTTGGTTCGAACGGCTCACTCGCCAATGGTTCCGGTGGTGGAACAAGTCTTCTCGGATAAGGACTTTAAACTGTAGGCCCAGTGTACGCATTTGGCTCGTGTGCACTTTAAAGAACCCGGTACATCATTCGAGAAGAGTAGGGGGTTACCCCGGTATACTGGTCCATTAAGTCCCCTGTTGTTAAATGGATATGCCACGTAGGACAGTGATTAAGTTCACTTATTGGCATATCCTTGGCCCTCGTGCCTAAAGAAATGAAATGAAATAACATCCAATCAGAATTACGCCTTTGTTTAGACTGGTGTGAAAATAGCCACTGCCTATAAATTATATAATTTTCTCAGGTTGCATTTGTGCATAAATTACTAAAAAATCCAAGAGTATATACTTCTGCTAAGTGGAAACAGATTTTGAGAGTAGTGGCAGTCATGATGAGAGTGGAATGAGGGCGCCATCTATGGTTTGGTACACATCTATAATTTAACAAAGAGGTACACAATTGCTTTAACCAGAGAAAATCCACAGTATAATCATTATTTTTAAAAACAAACTACAGCTGTATTAATGTAACTTGCAAAGTACAGTACAGTATATCACTATCAGTGGAATGTTACATAATATAACTGATGGGTCTATTCATGTTCACAGAGGTATACAGTTGCTTTAATTATAAAATAATCAACAGAAGTTCATCAGAAGTATATTCACTATAAACTACACATGTAATGTAACTTGCAAATTGTATTTATTTACTGTACAGTTTATACATATGCCATATCCTTTTTTCCATATTTATACGGATTACTTTTTGCTTTCCTTGTTATATTTTGGATGTTTGTATATATTATTTTTTTTGTATCTGTACGTATTGACTTGGTTCCACCCAAACAGAATTTCTGTATTGTGGACAATAAAATAATCTTGAATCTTGAAGTTATATTACTATCAGTGGAATGTGTTACATAATAAACAATGTATATTAAAATTATAAAACTGATGGGCCTCTTAGGGTTACTTCTAGACTTCCACACAGTAAAACCACTATTAACACATTTGGTGCCAAAAAAAGGTCTTATTAATAGAGTTGTTCCCTGAATAGGGGTACCTCTATTCAGGAGACACTACCTAAGATATGATATTGTCGTCTTTAGGATTTTCGTATCTATGGTTTGGTACACAATAATAATTTAAAACAAATAAAATTGCTTTAACAGAAAATAATCTACAGTAGTTGATAAAAAATATTAATCATTAATTATTCTTAAAATATATAATACAGATGAAATTTTTAACTAGCAAAGTACTGTATATATCACTATCAGTGGAATGTTACATAATGAAAAACTTATATAATTATAAAACTGATGAGCCTCTGAGTGTTACTGCCAGATTAAGTACCTTACAGAATAACCACCAAACTGAAAATGATGATAAATTTATTTGTCATGATTTCAAAATAATTCATTCATGTAAATTGCTTTCCTTGGCAGGACAAAAACATCAAGAATATAAATGTTAAAGTCAAAATTTAAAACTCAAAAATATAAAAATAAGCAAAAATATATATCAACAATATACAGTATTGAGAGTACATAAAACAACCAAAAGATGAAGACACTGTACAAACTTGCTAAAATCCAAACTTATCATTGCCCAATTAAAATTCATTAAATATTAATAACATAATTATAATTACCGTATTGTTAACTGTAAGAAAATAATCACTCCAAATAAAAGGGATAATAGGCTTATGCAATACTATGATTATTTCTGCCAATAATTTACCATCAACATCTGAAAGGTTGTTGCCCTGCAGATTGAGCATGTTGACATCCAACACTGCATTCATAACACTACATTCCACAAACATTTCATTAACAATCCTGCCAGATAAACTGCAGTAACTCATGTCAATATGGATCAGGTTTGGAGAGATCTTAACAAGGCAAGCTAATATAATTACCTTATTGTTCATAAATATTCAATCATTAAACAGTCAAGATATTATATATAATATACAGACTATCAACAATATAAATTTAACTGACTCAAAAACGATATTTACAATACAATTACTGTTTAACTATTTTGTGTTAATAATCTTAGCTGTAAATATAATATAGAGTACTACAGTGTTACGTCACGATACCATGTGACACTACTCTGTTGCTATCGTTGCAAAAAGCGTTCAACCGGATGCCATTTTCTTCACTGACACACCATTGATTCCAATTTATAACATAATTAGTAAGATGTTTTTTTCTTTGTAAATTTTAATTGATGAGTGTGTTTGATACCTAATATAATGCAAGCATTTGTGTTTCTAGTACATTTTGATGGCAAAATATTAGATTTTAAAATGCCTATTCCAGAAAGCCTATGAAGCCATTAAGGTGTAATGAACAGTAACCAACATCTGTTGAGAGCGGCGCCTGGCTTCGTGATGACACGACTGTGGTACTCTATATTATGACAAAAGCCTTAACATGAATGTTTTTATAACAGTACTGCTATTGCTTCATGTTATTTTCAACTACTGTACTGAACTTTCTATTTGATGCCTAATGAAAGCATGAATAGAGTATTAAAAAAATAGTAATAATTCTTTATTTGTCGTCAAATACAATAAACAATGTAGAAATAATAATAATAATAATAATAATTCTTCATTTCTCTCCAAATGTAATAAACAATGCAGAATAATATTAATAACATAACAGTAATAATAATAATAATAATAATAATAATAATAATAATAATTGTCTCCAAATGTAATAAACAATGTATAAATTTGGGCTTTGTCCAAGGGGACCTGTGTCAGCCACAATGCAGCACTACTTGACTTCAACATACAACAGGTGTACATGGTCCTTAAACTCACCTAAATCTTTTGAAAGAGTTATTCAATGAGCTGAGCACGTGTAAAACACCCAAATTCAATACACAGTGTACCAATGTAGGTCTTGATGGAAAAATAATTGTTCTGGATTTTTCGGTATATAAACTCATATATTTTTGTGTCTAGCATTGATGATGAATTTCCGTAGTGCCCTTGTTTATTTCAATAATACGTCCATAATTAGGCACAATTTCTGTAGGTACTGTACTACTGATGTTTCACAGAACTTGAGAATTTTGTAATATGTAGTTACACTATTTTTATTTTACATGTAGAGATTCCAAGATGACTGACTGACATTAGGATAATCTGAACTCTGCAAGTGATTTACCATAAATATCTGAAAGGTCATTGCCCTTTAGACTAAGCATGTTGTCTTTCAATACTACATTCATCCTACAACATTCTTCCATCATTTCATTAACAATCCTGCCTGATAAACTGCAGTTACTCATGTCAATATGGTTCAGGTCTGGGGAGATTTTAAACAGGTGAGCTAATATTTTACCACTGATTGAAGACAGGTTAATCCCACTCAAATTTATCATTACCCAATTAAATGTTATATTTTCACCTACAGATTCAACCAGCATTTCTAGGTTACCAGCTGTAAGAGAATAATCACTCCAACTGAAAGTTTCATAATGCAGACAAATTACCCTGACTAACTCTGCAAGTGATTTACCATCAATATCTGAAAGGTCATTGCCCTTTAGACTAAGCATGTTGTCTTTCAATACTACATTCATCCTACAACATTCTTTCATCATTTCATTAACAATGCTGCCTGATAAACTGCAGTTACTCATGTCAATATCTTTCAGCACTGGGCAGATCTTAAATAGACTAGCTAATGTTTTACCACTTATTGAAGACAGGTTAATCCCACTCAAATGTATACTATCCCAATTCAATATTATATTTTCACCTACAGATTCAACCAGCATTTCTAGGTTACCAGCTGTAAGAGAATAATCACTCCAACTGAAAATACCATCCTCATAATAAAACTTTCCAACTACCCTGACTAACTCTGCAAGTGATTTACCATCAATATCTGAAAGGTCATTGCCCTTTAGACTAAGCATGTTGTCGTTGAATACTACATTCATCCTACAACATTCTTCAATCATTTCATTAACAATCCTGCCTGATAAACTGCAATAACTCATGTCAATATGCTTCAGGTCTGGGCAGATTTTAAATAGGCGAGCTAATGTTATTCCACTTATTGAAGACAGGTTAATCCTATTCAGATTTATCCTATACCAATGCAATGTTATATTTTCACCTACTGATTCAACAAGCTTTTCTATGTTATCAAAAGTAAGAGAATAATCACTCAGAATGAAAATTGTATCATCATCATAACCATCATAATCATCATAATAATCACCAAATTCATAATGACAATCTACCCTGACTAAATCAGCAACTGATGTATCATCACTATCTGAAAGGTCTTTGTCCTCCAGTACAAACCTGTAGTGTTTCAAAACATGGTCTACTGTATCTTCACTGTTCTGGCATTCTCTGATCATTGCCCTCAAAGTACCACCTGATAGCCTACACTTTCTTAAATTTAGATATTTTAATTTAGGAGCTATTTTAAATAATTTTCCCAGTAATGTTCCATCAATATCATTTAGATCATTGCCACTAATATCAAGTTTTTTTAATTCTAACTTTATATTGACATTGTCTAAATCATTAATAACTGCAGTGTGTATAGCACCTGTGACCAATGTGTGACTATTGCATACTGTATCTTCACTGTTCTGGCATTCTGTGATCATTGCCCTCAAAATACCACTTGATAGCCTACACTCGCTTACATCTAGATATTCTAATTCAGGAGCTATTTTAAATAATTTTTCCAGTAATGTTCCATCAATATCATTTAGATCATTGCCACAAATATCAAGTCTTTGTAATTTTAACTTTATATTGGCATTCATCCTACAACATTCTTCTACCATTTCATTAACAATGCTGAGTGATAAACTGCAGTAACTCATGTCAATATGGTCCAGCACTGGGCAGATCTTAAATAGGCGAGCTAATGTTATTCCACTTATTGAAGACAGGTTAATCCTACTCAGATCTATACTTTCCCAATCCAATGTTATATTTTCACCTACTGATTCAACAAGCTTTTCTATGTTATCAAAAGTAAGAGAATAATCACACAGAATGAAAATTGTATCATCATAATCATCATCACCAAATTTATAATGACAATGTACCCTGACTAAATCAGCAACTGATGTACCATCAATATCTGAAAGGCCATTGCCCTTTAGTACAAGCCTGTAGCGTTTCAAAACATGGTCTACTGTATCTTCACTGTTCTGGCATTCTGTGATCATTGCACTCAAAGTACCACCTGATAGCTTACACTTGCTTACATCTAGACATTTTAATTTAGGAGCTAATTTAAATAATTTTCCCAGTAATGTTCCATCAATATCATTTAGATCATTGCCACTAATATCAAGTTTTTCTAATTCTAACTTTATATTGGCATTGTCCAAATCATTAATAACTGCATTGTGTATAGCACCTGTGACCAACTTGTGACTATTGCATACTGTATCTTCACTGTTCTGGCATTCTGTGATCATTGCCCCCAAAGTACCACCTGATAGCCTACACTCCCATACTGCTAGACATTTTAATTTAGGAGCTATTTTAAATAATTTTCCCAGTAATGTTCCATCAATATCATTTAGATCATTGCCACTAATATAAAGTGTTTCTAATCCCAACTTTATATTGGCATTGTCCAAATCATTAATAACTGCATTGTGTATAGCACCTGTGACCAACTTGTGACTATTGCATACTGTATCTTCACTGTTCTGGCATTCTGTGATCATTGCCCCCAAAGTACAACCTGATAGCCTACACTCACTTACATATAGACATTTTAATTTAGGAGCTATTTTAAATAATTTTCCCAGTAATGTTCCATCAATATCATTTAGATCAATGCCATGAATATCAAGTGTTTCTAATTCTAACTTTATATTGGCATTGTCCAAATCATTAATAACTGCATTGAGTATAGTACCTGTGACCAATCTGTGACTAGCATATTGGATATTGTGACTCCATAATTGCAAGCTCTCTAAGTTACTTGCATATTTAAGGAAATGAATTAAGAATGCTGAACTCAGTTGAAAATCAAAGCTAATGAAAGTCAAATTATATATAAAATGATTTTTTTTCATCTCAACTGAAAGTAAATTGATTTCTTCTTTTTCCCATTTTGAAATACAATTAAGTAGAAGGTCTGGTGTCCAATACTGTTTCATTACTTGTAATAACACTAAGGTATGTACAACAAGTTGGCACCGCCTTTCCCTGCACCTATTCATAAAAGATATTGCTGCTGCTTCAATACTGTAAGGACGATATTCAATGCTACATCTTTTCATGAGTTTGAATAAATGCATACTTGATATGTCTCTGCCATCATTTATAAGACTTCTAAATGACTCCAACATTTGTTCACTATGTGCTTTCATATCGTTGGACATGAGCTTATCCAATTTCACTAAAATATCATCTTCATTCTCTTTCTTTACATGTTTTAAACATTGTACTATTGAGCAATAATTTGAGGCCCTGATTATTAACCATGGTTTCAGCAACTTATCAGCATCAGCACCTAAAAATCCTATTGCAAACATCCTCGTCATATTTAAATATTCATTACATCTGATTTCCTCATACTCAACCTTTGAACTCCCTTTCTGAATTTCTGTAGACAGGTACAGCCCTGCTAGTGCTTCTGAAATTAATTTATGTGGGGGTGTGTACATCTCCTCTTTCCCTGGATTAGCAGGGGTATCATTATAAACAAACCCAAGTTCCAGTGCTGAGTTTAGTAATTCTTTATCCTTTGCCATATTTGACAAAACATATTTGTCAATAGACAGTATATTTTCCTTTAGTCCTTCATACATACACTCTCCTAAAATTAAAATGGCAGATATGTATTGATCTGGAATTCTCTTAAAATTGTTAATAACCGATTTTTTGCCAGCTCTGTTTAGATATTGATTTAAAATACAACAAATGACTTCCTTAAAAAGATCGGTCAAGTATGTGGGAAGAACACGTTTTTGTTCCCATACGGTACAAATGTGAAGCAATAACAGTGGAGAGGAGCACAATTCAAATGCTTCTTTGTGATTACCACCCCAATTTGTACTCTTTGAATCAAGTCCAAACTCTTTCATTAAAGATTTACCAACTTCGATTTCACTGATTGAACGAAAAAAATTTTGAATATACTTCTTTATGTTACTTTGACTGAATCCCTTCACTTCAATATGTACATCACAGTATTTAATCAAATCAGCTGTGTTGTCAGGTCGAGATGTTATCACTACCATGCTTTTTCGCAATTCTCTTTTTTTAAATAGATCAATTGGGTCTTTAGCATTTCTTTCTAACTCATCATATCCATCTAACAAAAATATTATTTCATCGTCATGTGTGACCAAGAACCTTTCAACTGGGTTAAATGAGTCACATGACAAATTGTTCCTATAAATTATTTCTTTTGAATCAATTTCATCCATAATTAACTCCAAGAATGATTTACCTTCTTTAATTTCCCTGATATTTATCAGAAACAGTAATTTATCAGCAAGGACATGTTCATCATCAGTAGCCCACTGATAAGCAATATATTTAAGGAGGGTAGTCTTACCCATTCCTCCCTCCCCTGTTATTAATACCTTACAAGAATCTGTTGACTTAATAACCTCTAATGCCTCTGTTAATGATGTGGGTCTACCTTCTTTTTTTGTGCATGTTGACTTGTCTTGTATTTCTTTGTCTTCTTTTTTAGATTGCAGTAAGCTGAGTTCAGTAAAAACATCTGCAATATCTAACTCATGAAATTTATGCCAAATTGTTGGTGTCATTCTATTCACATTCCGATACAATTCTTTCTGCCTTGTCATCAGGGAACCTTTGATAATTATATCTGAAATAGTTCAAAAACAAATACCTTTGATAATTATATCTGAAATAGTTCAAAAACAAATACCTTTGATAATTATATCTGAAATAGTTCAAAACAAATAATAATAATATAACCTACATTATTATTACTAACATTATACTTAATATAAACTTTCAAGGAACACTGCATACATTGTATACTATATTAATGTTTCAATCTTCCTATATTCAAAACCAGAGTTAGCTGGTTTTGTGCCAATCTAGACCATTTTAGGTAGGCTTTCTTCTTAAAGGTTCCTATGAATGGATGACTTGTTGTGGAGCAGGAAATCAAGTTGTCCCACCCCAGTACCGCCTGATTATAAATCAATGGGAAATTAACCGATAGCTATTATTTATATAATTAAGTTCCTGTTACACTTCTACCTTACATCATTCAGTTCAATGACTTCAATACCATTTTCTGATACAAATCCAGAATTTTCATCTAGATGAATAAACGAACAAGTTATTCAATTGGGAAAGAGGGTGGGGTGAGGGAATCCTACCTGAGGTCTCTATTCTTTTTAAATTAAAAAGTTAAGGAAAAAAAATATTTATTAAAATTAAAGTCTGAGATTGCCATTTCAGGCTAACTATATGTGCCATAAAATGTTGTGTCTCTGCTCCCAACCATGATGGGGCTAAGGTGGTGTAGACCCTCCTTTAACTGTCCATCCCTGAACCTATTCCTAGTATTATCATTTTCATAATGATTGCAAAAACAATTTTGTAGCTCTAATTATTTACTTGTTCTTTCTTTTTCATTACCACCTCCCTAAGCTTTATCATTACTCTCATCATTAATGTCAATACAATAAATATTTAGTTTGATTTTAAATTTCTTTTTAAACCACATACAGCAGCTTAAACTCATAGTAGTGTTCCATGTACATTCAAATACTGGACCAATGCAGCTTCAGGCAAGAGTAGGTTGTGCATCCTAGGATTTAACAATGGGGGGGGGGAGGGGGGGCGTGGATAATGCGAGGTGCGAGAGAACAAGCAGGGGAAGGGGGTGTTGGTGGCGGTATCAAGAACAGTGACATCATGCATGAGTCAGGGTTCTAGGCTAGAAGGAAAATATTAGCCCTATACAAGCCTGTTGTAATTCTGAGTAAAGTGAGCAACCTTGTGCTATAGTAGGGCTAGGGTATACTTGGCCCTAGTCAGAGGTCCAGAAATGGATATGGGAGATGAAGAAGAGGAAGCCCACTTGTGATCTGGTGATCTGGGTATTTTTGAATTGCAAATTTTGTTGGATCACCTATGTTAAGAATTCCCATTGTTGACTGGGAACACAATTTTCTTTTAATTAGAAATATGCTTACAGACACCTGCTGCTTTGGGCCCCGCTGTCCACTGCCTCCCACTCAAATTATGATGCAACTGAAGATCAAATATTGTATAATTTTAATGATTTAAACATTCAGTTGCAATATTTTAATTTGATTGATAGGCTAATGCCAATTTTGATATTCAATTTTGAATTAATTTATACACTTGTCATCTACTGTACATTTGTAACAGTACCGGTATTGTGAAGCGTGCAACTTAACTACTTTCCAGTGTGTAATATGTAACTACTCTATAACTTGTCTATGAATAATTTAGTTCTTGTTAGAATGTACTTAAAATTTCAATATAATCTGCTATTAAATAAATACACCTTCATCTGCCCTTGACCTTTGTGGTTGTACTGATTGTTCTGACTTGTCTGTAAAGAAAATGTATCATTGGGCATTATGAGCAAAACATTAGTGTGAGATATATTCATTTTGAGTTCAATTATTTTTTATAATCCATATTTTTGTTATGGTTTTTTAAACAGTGACGCCTAAAAATATAAACTTTTGATTTTTAGATTAAATTATGATATTAATTTGGATGTTTCAAATGATCAATATAGTGGGTTTAATTGATAGGAACTATTTATAAAGATATTGTTTACTTTATCAATAATTATAATCACCCAGATATCATCACCTTCCCCCTACCCCACACTGATGTCCAAGCTTGCATAGTAGAGAAACAAGCAAGCCTATAATAACAGTGATGTATAAAACAAACATTAAATTAAATTACTTTTTGATGTATTATTATTATTATTATTATATATATGCTGATTTCTAGAAATACTTTTTGTAAATAACATACATTATAAAACATTATTTGGAGTAACTCAAAATTGAGTAAATCACAAATACATTTTATCAGATGAATTATACCGACTAATATCCATTCATTGATTATACATTTACATCATTACAGATATTGACTAAAAATAACAAGCAATTATTAAGCAGCCAGTACATACCTTCGTCTAACTTTGGTTGTTTCGATATTGATGCTTCGCCAATACCTATTGAGGAAACAATAATTATGTGCATTAGAATATGTGAGGTTTGTTTACAAAATGGGCCTTGTGGTACGCTAGCTAATTTGATATATTGAAGAAGTGATGTTTTGACAAAATTTGAATTGTTAAAATTGTTTCTGATATGTTTAATATATACTGTACTGTATATTTAATAGCAGCAAAAGTTCTGAATTAATTTAACCAAGGTAATGGTTTTGAGGCATATTTTGAAAAGCTATTTTTCAGAATTGATGGGAAAACCAACACAAAATTGATTAGTTGTTGTTGTTATCTTAAGAGGTGATAGTTTAAGGCATCTCAGCTTAAAAATGATTTTACTCAACCTACTGTAGAAACATAATTCAAAGACCAAAAAAAAAAAAATCTTATATTCGTCTATAAAATGTGCCACAAATTTTTCATTTTTTTATACCAGAAGATTCATTTTGTCATGACAACTCACATATGTACACTTGCATCTGTATTAAACTATTGCATCTGTATTAAACTATGTAAATCAAAATAGAGATGTTTAATTATTAGTCACAAACCTTTGTCAAATCTTCGCATTTTTCTTGGATGTTTAAATTTTCCTGATTTACCTGTAAGAGAGCAAAACAATGGTGTGCAATATATAGTCATTTCCAGCATTTCAAATACCCATAATTTGGCTGTAAATGCTTGATATTAATAATAGTAAAACAGTAAACTTTTTCGTGTATCAAAAGGCAGACGGAAAGCTAAGCTGTACAGCCATCATGCATATAATTCACATTTTTTCCCCTCTCTGAAGTTCAGTATCTTCTTCATCTAGGTCTGTTACAATATTTGCCTACTGTACATGGGCAATTCAATATTATACTAATACCTGTACAACGATAGTAATAACACATAGAACTCGTCTGGAATTGTCCTAATTCTATGCATTACAATAGCCAATCGCTAAGCTTAGATGTAGCACTGTAGCTGGTACGTCATCACAAATTTAGCTTAGAGCGTCTACATAGTGAAAGCTTGCAAGTCTCAATTAAGTTTACATCAAATTGTGCTTGGTTTATTACCAATAAAACAGTACTACAGTCATAGCCAACCAAAAAAAAAATGATTTGAATAATTCTTTGTTTGGTCTTTGTATTTTTTAAATTTGTGCCAGGAATGTATTCTTTACAAATAAATATAAATTGAACTTCAAAATACTTGTGAATAACTTAAATTTATAATAAATATCAGGTGAATTACTGTACTGTATATAGTCTGTCTCTTATACACATCTAGATGTGTATAAGAGACAGCCTTCATCTGCCCTTGACCTTTGTGGTTGTACTGATTGTTCTGACTTGTCTGTAAAATGTATCATTGGGCATTATAAGCAAAACATTAGTGTGAGATCAGTAGACCATATACTCCACTACCTTAACATTATGTAAAGAATATGTGAGGTGTTGTTTACAAAATGAGTCTTGTGGTATGCTAGCTAATTTGTTATATTGAAGAAGTGATGTTTTGACAAAATTTGATTTTTTTTTAATTGTTTCTGATAAGTTTAATATATACTGTATATTTAATAGCAGCAAAAGTTCTGAACTGATTTACCTAAGATAATGGTTTTGAAGCACATTTTGAAAAGCTATTTTTCAGAATTGATAGGAAAACCAACACAAAATTTATTAATGGTAATGGTATTAGTTGTTGTTGTTATCTTAAGAGGTGATGGTTTTAGACATCTCAGCTTAAAAATGGTTTTACTCAACCTACTGTAGAAACATAATTCAAAGACCAAAACAAAATATATCTAATATTCGTCTATAAAATGTGCCACTAATTTTTCATTTTTTGTACCACAAGATTCATTTTGTCATGACAGCTCACATATGTACACTTGCATCTGTATTAAACTATGTAAATCAAAATTGTTGTTTAGATTTTCCTGATTTACCTGTAAGAGAGCAAAACAATGGTGTGCAATATAGTCATTTCCAGCATTTCAAATAACCCTACTTTTGCTTTAAATGCTTGATATTAATAATACTAAAACAGCAAAACTTTCCATGTGTCTACAGGCAGGCGGAAGGCTAAACTGTACAGGCATCATGCATATAATTCATGTTTTTTTCTTCACTCTCTGAAGTTCAGTATCTTCTTTATCTAGCTTTGTTGCTTATTTGCCTACCTGAGCAATTTGATATTATTTATACTAATACAAGGATGGTAATAAAATAAAGAACTCGTCTAGAATTGTCCTAATTCATAATAAATATCAGGAGAACTATGTTATAACCATTATAGATATTCATTCAATATAATAAGCAATTATTCAGCAACCAGTACACTACATACCTTTGTCTAATTTTTGTCTTTTTGTTGTTGATGCTTTTTCATTACCTATTGAGGAAATAGAAATTGACAATTTGTGCATTAGCAGCATAACTAAAATATACATAGCATAATTTTTCCTACTTAGGAGAACAGCTTAGCTGTAAGTTCCAAAAATGGTTAATGTACAAATAAACTGATTGATGTGGGCACCTGAATTCTAGTCAGTTTACATTTATACTGGCCATATATTGGGACTAGCCAATAGTACTATAGAAAACAAAAAACCCTGCTGTAAAGAAGTTTTTGAAATAGCGCAATTTTATTTACATTAAACTTGGTTGTTGGTGACGCTGTCCAGTATGAAAAAAAATTAATAAGGGACTTGGAGCAAGTCTTTATTTTGATGTTTGTTAAAAATTAACTGTTGTTTCAGAAACTAAATATATTTACTTACAAGTATATTGAAAATAATTATTGTTATGTAAAGAAGTAAATAAATCCTCATTAAAGTGATTGAGTGACGCATTATTAGTATTAAATGTTTAGATGTCATCAGTTAGTTGAGTTCTCTAACTTAATGTATATTTGTTGTTAATTATAAGAAATAACAGAAAATATCAAGTACTATAGGTTTCAACCACTTAGAACGGTGTCTCTCGGGCTCCTAACTCCCTAAAATGTCTAGATACTGTAGATTGCAACATTACAGAATTGGTAAGCTGGTATTGGAAATAAAATCATTAAATAATTTTCATACTCACCAACTCTTTTCAAATTCATGAGAAACGATGACAAGTTATCTTCGGAAACAATACCCTCACTTTCGAGAAATGTGATCAGTTTCCATGAATTAGAACAGAAGTCATCTGGAACTTCGTACTTCTGTCTAATCCTTTGAATATCTATGGTAGATAAGTCTTTTCCAAGAGCAATCAGATGTTGACGATGTGCTGAAAATCGAGTGATCTTTACTTCATCTGGATATGTGTCATACGCCTTAATTATGTCCTTCAAATACCTTAATCCAGTTACTTCAATTGTTTCAAATAAAACTGAAATGTCTGTTGCTTTCAAAATGTCGGCGACTCTTAGTATTTGGAATAAATCAAATGCAGATTTAGCTTCCTCCAATTCTGCTTTAAACTCAGCAAGATCTTTGTACAGAACCCTCAACCTGTCTCTTATACACATCTAGATGTGTATAAGAGACAGCCACTACCTTAACATTATGTAAAGAATATGTGAGGTGTTGTTTACAAAATGAGTCTTAAACATTACCTCTAGTAGGTGACATAGCAGTGATTTAAACAAAAGATCAAAGCATTCTTACTCTAATGATCAAAGATACCTACAAAAACAAAGAAAGCTCTTTTGAAGCTCTGAGCCCATTGTTAAGGAAAGGGTGTAGTCTACGTATAGCGAACGCTTCTTTAAACAATAGGATAGACCGGTTTCGGGAGCTGTCAATAATGTTAGTACTAGAAAATATTAAACCTAATTTATTACTTACATTACAGACGACATTTAAACAACTTAATAATGCTGATGCTCTACCTAAATCATTTATTAAACGTGAGAAAATTAAGAACTCAATTCGTGCAATGACATGTAACTTTCTTGACTTTGATAACCGAAATTTAAATTGTGATGCCAAACGTATTAATACTTTTAAAATCTTACGTAATAAGTATGTAATTCTTAAACCTGATAAAGGAAATGGTGTTGCGATAATGAAGAAAACTGATTATATCACATCTATGACGAACTTGTTCTCTGATTCAACTAAGTTTAAGAAACTGGGTCATTCCGTGCCAACTCAACAAATTTTCAGAAAATCATGGCTGGGTACCGTCTCAGATTTTCTTGAAACTCGGATATAATGTGCACCAACATGTCTGACGAACAAACCCAAAATTTGACTTGCCAATTCCAAGTCGTTTAGAAGTTACGGCCATTTGAAATTTTAGGGTCATACCCCTTTTTAGCTACCAATTATGACATATTTGTAAAGTTGCATTTTCAATTAGCCATATCTTCAAATAGAATAAAGATAATTAACTAAAAATTGATATCTAAACTAACTTTTAGCTGTAGAACAGGAATATGACATGACTTTTGTTATACCGGACCCCGTTACGAAAATATTGGTTCGTAAACACCCTAACTTATTTGGTTGTGTAATTTTTCTTCCATTTTTAGACCCCATTAAAATACCCAAATCAGTTATTAAATGGGTCTTATGCAACAAATTATTAATATATAGTTGGAAATGTTTCCCCACAAAAAATTCCGGATTTTTAACTTATCATTTTAGGGGGTAATCGTAGGTCAAAAGGTCATTCGGGACAAAAAATGCACAAAAATGCCTCATTTTCATGGTGACCTTTGACCCTGTGGGCAAATACGCTTGTTGTTAAAACTTGCACCATTAATTAATTTACATATGATGATCAGATGTTCCAAATATCAGCTTGGTGTCTTTATCCCTTCATGTTTAAAAAGCGATTTGAAAAGGGGTATATTTTTCAATTTGCGACAGTATCAGTGCGTAAATGTGATAAAATTAATTTTTGAATAACGATAATATTAAAAATAATCTGCCTAGACCCTTCAAACTTATAATTCTAAAACAACTTTATGTGCTTATTTCAGTTATGCAGTTCGTTAAGGGATATAGTGTTTCATTAGTAAGATATGTCCCCCCAAAAATGGCCCAAGTGCAAGAATTGCGCAATAAAATTGTATTTATTGTTGATTTCAAATGAGCATAATATTATCCGTGTACTGTCTAGAGCCGTGAAACCTTTCATTCTAGGAAAACTTTTTGTGCTGATTTTAGTTATGCAGTCTGTTAAAGGGATAAATTGTTTAATTAGTAAGATATTATGCCCCAAAAATGGCCCAAGTGCAAGAATTGTGCAATAAAATTGTGTTACGATTGATTTCAAATGAGCATAATATTATCTGTAAACGGTCTAGAGGCATGAAACCTTTCATTCTAAGACAACTTTTTGTGCTGATTGCAGTTATGCAGTTTGTTAAAGGGATGCATTGTTTAATTAGTAAGATATTTTGTCCCAAAAATGGCCCAAGCGCAAAATTGCACTATAACATTGTGCGACTATTTTGATATTTAAAATGAGTATAACATTAACAGTGTACAGTTCAGAACCATGTAACCTTATATTCTAGTACATATTTGTACACTTATTTAATTCATGCAGTTTGTTAAGGGATACAGTCTTTTATCTTACTAACTAATAGTTAGTAAGATAGTTTGCCCCAAAAATGGCCCAAGTGCAACAATCGAGCAATAACATCGTGTGACATTTAATTTAAATGAGCATAAATTTTACATTGTACTGTCTAGAGCCATGAAACTTTTACTTCAAAAACAACCTTTTGTGCTTATTTCAGTCATGCACTCTGGTGGTAAGGGACACAATGTTTAATTATTAAGACATTGGGCCCCCAAAAGTGGCTCTTGTGCGAGAATGGTGAAAAGCACTTATTTCACAATTCTGGGGTCAGTACAATATCTTACTAATTAAAGACTGTGTTCCTTACCAGACTATGTGACTGAAATAAGCACAAAAGGTTTTCTAGAATTAAAGGTTTTATGGCTATATAGACAGTAGTACACTGATAATATTCTGCTCATATTTAAAATATATGTTACTATGCAATTCTTGCACTTGAGCCATTTTTTTGTGCAAAATATCATACTAACTAACCACTCTGTCCCTTAACAGACGTCATGAATTAAATAAGCATACAAATGTGTACTAGAATATAGGTTTCATGGTTCTGAACAGTACACTGTTAATGTTATGCTTATTAATATATCAATATATAGTCGCACAATGTTATTGCGCAATTTTAGCACTTGGGCCATTTTTGAGGCAAAATATCTTACTAATTAAACAATGCATCCCTTTAACAGACTGCATACCTGAAATCAGCACAAAAAGTTGTCCTAGAATGGAAGGGTTTCATGGCTGTCTGACAGTACATGGATAATATCATGCTCATTTGAAATCAATAATATATTAAACACAATTTTATTGCACAATCTTGCACTTGGGCAATTTTTGGGGCAAAATATCTTACTAATTAAACAATTTATCCCTTTAACAAACTGCATAACTGCAATCAGCACAAAAAGTTGTCTTAGAATGAAAGACAGGCTCTAGACCGTTCACAGATAATATTATGCTCATTTGAAATCAATCGCAACACAATTTTATTGTACAATTCTTGCACTTGGGCCATTTTTGGGGCATAATATCTTACTAATTAAACAATTTATCCCTTTAGGGCAATTCCGTAAATTAGTAAACCAAATGGTAAAAAATTCAAATACATCAAATGTGTATGTGTGATACATCATTATGAAGCTAATGAGTTATATTTTTGTGAAATAAAAAAAAAATTAAGAATTCACTTACCACTTGGAAAATAATTGGAATTCAATACAATTAATTAATATTTTGAAATACTAAAGAAAATGTAGTTATAATTTTAATTTCCAATTTTTTCCCTTGCAAAATATCAGAATCTGATTCACTTTTCATTAAAAT
>NW_022749767.1:35695-36417 GCF_011630105.1 Anneissia japonica
TTGGTGAAATTTTTTGACTTTTTGTAATTAACGCCATATTTTTAATTAAATATTTAAAAATAATGAAAATATGGATGTACGTCCGTCACAAGAAAATGACATTTGTTTATTTCCTTTTCTAACCAGGTACAAAGAAATTACTAAAACTCTGTTATAAAGCATACTAGGTATACCAAGTGTATACAGCAAATTGGAAGCCTACCATTAATTACACTAATTAGCAAAACCATGTGACAGACGTACAGTTTTTCTGTACGTCCGTCACTGTACGTCCGTCACACTGTGTAAAATGTGTTATAACCTATGAAATATAGTGAAAATTTGAAAACTGTCAATGTGTCATATGTCTGTAGTTACAGTAGGCTACATGTTGTGCATAAAACATAATAAAACATGGACAATTCTGGGTATGAGCCCCATACTTGAGTTTCTGGTCGAGATCAATTTAGGCTTACATAATTTTCCTCCCTGAAGCATATTTTGTCTTATTGTTATCAAACAGTGTGTAATATGCACATATTTTCAGTACCATGGGCTTACATTACAAACAAAAAACAATTTTAAACTAAAATTTTAAGCAAATATCTAATAAAAATAAACCAGGCAGGCAATACACAAATTACATAATAATGTTATCATCTTGACTAACACGGCTACTCTACTTCATCATAACAATGTCCTGTAATTACAATTACAGCTAACATATGATTATATTATTTTTT
>NW_022749768.1:0-566 GCF_011630105.1 Anneissia japonica
CGTCGTCTCTGGCGGCACCACTGGCTAGACAGTAATAGTATTGAGAATAGTGTTGCTTTCATATTAACACAACCATTAAATTAAAAATTTGATTTGGATTACGGGTCACAAAGAAAAGTAGCATTCAATTGAGTATTGCGGACGCATAAATAACGCTAAATGTTTTGATTTTAAAGAAGATAGAGAGTAGTTAATGTGATCTACCAGTATTTTAATGATGGAACCGGTAGTTCGGATGGAGGAATTATTGTCTTGCTTAAACAGCTTGTTTACCACCTTCCCATGCTACAATGTAGCTTGCAACAATAGAAATCCTGATCATTTTACTTGTAAATACTTGCATAATTCTGAAAATGTATTTTTAAAATGTTTAGAAATTTATTTTTTTTAAATCCAGACCCCCATATCCCCACCCCGTCCCTTTTTTTTATCCACACCCCGACAAAACACCCTCTCTAACAAGGCTTGAAGAATAAAACACTTCTTATGTCTACTAAATTCATCAGAACAATAGGGATGCCATAATCAGTACGTGGATGTTTCAGCTTTATAAAGGTGTATTACCA
>NW_022749769.1:0-2030 GCF_011630105.1 Anneissia japonica
TGTAGGCTTAGATTATGAATAGGCCTAATGATACTATTATTATTTATCTATCACACCATTGCTTTTCCTCGTGCAAAGCAGTTGGCCTAAATGAAATAATGGCTAAACTTAAGACATAATCATAATATTAGGCCATTTATGCTCTATAATATCTACATCCTAAGAACGTTAATCCACTAATGTCATCGGGATGCGCATTAACCTCCACACCCTAAAAAACCCACATTTTACTCCTTAAGGTTTAAAAAATATCAGCATACCATCATTTTCCGGTAAAAATTCACGCCCATTTACTGGGTTGATGGCCAAAACGAAAGGCTATTCTGAAACCAAATTTAAATAACAATCATTTATGGTATAATTTTGGATTTATATCCAGTTTTGGCCTATGCTTATCGATGCTCTATCATTTCCTGTTCCAAAAAGGTTCTTAATGAGTGTTTGATTAGAGCATTTTTACAATAATTTCAACTAAAAAATAGTATTTATCTTATCTGTTCAATAACTAGATGGGTTAACTTTTTGATATAAAAACTAAACTAATATTTACAAATAAATATATAATATAAACGATGTCTCCGACAGGTTAATATTGGTGCTTCGTCAAACTTGAATCGAAACCGCTCTACTACAGCAGCGTTGGTTTATAAATATGCAAATGATTATTTCGTCATCAATCGTTGCCGTGTGTGATCCAGACGTTAGTAGGTTTTCCCCCTACCCCACCCCTCTCTCTTGTAAAATATAGTACTGGACGGAAGGGAAATCTAAACTCTTAGTCATTTATGCTCTATAATATCTACATCCTAAGAACGTTAATCCACTAATGTCATCGTGATGCGCATAAACCTCCACACCCTAACAAACCCACATTTTACTCCTTAGGCTTAAGGTTTAAAAAATATCAGCATAACATCCTTTTTCAGTAAAAATTCACACCCATTTACTGGGTTGATGGCCAACGAAAAAGGCTATTCTGAAATCATATAAATATATAATATAAACGATGTCTCCGACAGGTTAATATTGGTGCTTCGTCAAACTTGAATCGAAACCGCTCTACTACAGCAGCGTTGGTTTATAAATATGCAAATGATTATTTCGTCATCAATCGTTGCCGTGTGTGAACCAGACGTTAGTAGGTTTTCCCCATACCCCACCCCTCTCTCTTGTAAGATGTAGTACTGGACGGAAGGGAAATCTAAACTCTTAGTCCTCGAACATTACACTGTTTACAGTGATAACATTGTGTTTATTTATTTGTTTGTTTTCAAAGGTCTATACCTGGGTGTTTTTTTTCTCTCGTTATATAGTGTAGTTATTTCAACACAAGGCAAAGGCTATATGCGTGTTATACACATGATCTGCTTTCTACAATGAATAACCATCGCACATAATAGGCCTATACAAAATCAAATGAAATTGCTGCACGCACAACGGTCGTTATACGATTCAATATTTATTTATAGAACAGGAAATTCCATATCAGAAATTTAAGATTCTAGTAATCAGCCTATCCACCATGCTACCCAAATGTAGCTAGGCCTATGCCCCGTTGTTTATAGTGGGGGCACAGAACACCTGCATACACGGTAAGAACAATGTGTGGGTCAGAATTTCGCCGACACCTGGCACGAAATGTCACAGTAGGACTGTAATTCTCCTTCCCCCATATTTTTTGCTTATTTGGCTTATTTGCAATTGAAATTCTTCCATCATTTTATTTCATAAATAAAATAATACAAAAATATAATGTATCCATAATAATACAGTCAAAGACAAAAAGACCAAAAAAGCTTACGCTTTTCTAGTTTTGGATTTAAGATGATAAATTGAAATAGTATTAAAGTACTTAATAATAATAACGAACATAATTTACATTATTAATACTCTAATATCAGAAAAGTAACACAAAAAAACATATGAATATTAAGTAATATTTGCATCAAATAACAAGAACACGTTCCGTACCTCCCTATACCTCGATCCGCGATATGTTAATAACGGCAGAATGAAAGAATTATAAACAG
>NW_022749770.1:0-1016 GCF_011630105.1 Anneissia japonica
TATAATATTAAACTATGTTACTTATACAATTGTCCTATCTTTTAAAAAGATAAATGGATTTAAAATGCACATTGTATTTTACCATGTAAAAGATCAATATTTTAGTTTGTCTCCTGCGAAAATAAATATCCTGACCTCTTTAAAATACTTCCTCTACAAAAAAAACCCTTTATCTTTATTTTATTTTAATGTTTTAAGTCTATAAAAAAATATGCATTTACATTTGCATTTAATCTTGCTTATCAAAATGTGTGTAATGCAACTTGTGACCCATTCTGTGTTAATGAGGATAGTCAAGTTGAGTCACAAGGTTACGCAGCAACTGATCACCCATTTTGGTGATAGCCAACTCTGTTCTCTGTAAGAACGTTTGTTATTGTCGCGATTCTCTCTCTCTCTCATTCCATCGCTGGAATAATAACTCATTTTGCATGTCTGATAAATGGAGGTAATAAATTTGTTGTCGGACACTATCTTCTTATTTAGAATGTCCCAATGTCAGGAGGGTCTACGAGGGTTTTTCATAATAAAATTTTCCAACAGGCATTTTGCCTGACAGCTCAGAGTTAGGACGGAAGTGATTGTCACCTATATAATATTGGATGATCAAGGGGAGAGGGGGAATATTAACTTAAAAAATGGAGAGAACATCATAAAGACTAATAGTAATAATTTGATTGCCTGTGGACTCAGATTTTTACTTGATGTAATATGAATAATGTGCTTTATCATCATACTATGTTATTGATGTTGTATCTGTACAATTTGAACACAGTTAACAGCTTTTTTTGACTTAAGTAAATATTGATAATTATAATGTTGAATAGTTTCCTTTGTAATGATAAGTTAAGATATTGTGAATATTTTTTTTATTATTTACAGTATAATAACATATTTTGATTACTGTACATTTTTAAAATTTCAAATACCTTTTTTGAATTTTTGTTAATGGTATTCCATGATGTATAGATTTTTAAATAAATTATACTTTTACTGTACAAATTCTGTAATTATAC
>NW_022749771.1:0-2694 GCF_011630105.1 Anneissia japonica
GCCGCCCCTGCAATCAATATGTTGTGTATTGTTAAGGGATTATAACTAACAATCAATCACTCAATCAATAAGCCAATTCGTAGTTTGAACTGCACATGCTCGTATCTAGGGGGTGGATTTGGGGTCAAATTTCCTGGGGGAGGGGGAGTCAGGATTATGAGGGCCCAACTTTACCATGGTCAACTCACTATAAGGAAGGGCGCAGATCTGTTTTGACACTGCGTTGTGTGGGGGAGGGGGTGGGACATTTCGTGAGTCCACAATTTGAAGAAATAGTAACATCTACAGTAGATGGACGGAAATGAGACTTTTATATTAAATTTGTATAGTAATATTCACCACATCACCATTGTAGTCAAAATGGATGATCTTTTGTCAACAGTTTTTGGAAACCATAGAGATTTCATTAATGTGTGATGTGCCATAGAAAATAAAACTAATAGAAAAATTGTTTGATGTATTCACTTCACTTTACCTACTTCAAAGCCATGAGTCCACATTCACCTCAGTGGGGCTGAGGTGCAAAAATTTGGGGAAATAGTACCTCTAGATGGCTGGAAATGACATTCATCATCACATCACCATTATAGTCAAAATGAAGCGCATTATAGGCAATGGTGTATCTAGTCTTTGAATGGGGATGCTGGCGCCAGTAATTTTTGGAGGCCGTGCGCATCCCTCATAGATACGCCACTGATTATAGGTAATTCAGACGATTGTGGGCTAGAGATACCGGTATCTACTTTAAGATAAGATGTACAGTATTCTGGTTGTACAGCGCTCCTCCTTTAAAACCTGGGTCATTGATACATCTTTTGAATTTGTATTGCTGTCGAACCCCCTTTTTAAAACATGTTGGGGATGTCATATTTCTCCCCCCACCCCTTATAATCTGCGCTCATGGGCACACGGGTCCTGAAAGGGTAGGTCGGAAATTTGTTTTTGCTAGGCAGCTCAAAGGGGAGTCACGACCTCTCACGCCCCTCAGATCCGCCAATGGTATCCAAAGTTAATCAACATGAACCTATGTTGTGTGCATTGTGTGTATGCGTATGGTCGATTGACCATGATACGGGCATGCGCAGTACAAACTACCAGTTAATCAATAAACCAAGAAACCTATCAATCAACATGTTGGGTGATTTGAACCATCAACCAGTAAATCAATCAAACCATCAATCATCATAATGGGCGTGGAAAAACTGTCAGTGTCAGGCAATGGGATTGCGTGTGGCAGGCGGCCTTATCGGTATAGCAGTCAGTCAGGCTAGAGTGGCAGTGATCTTAAGTCCGACTACTATAAAGGCATTTATGTTGTATACAGCAACATGAGCTGCACTGAATTTGTATTCCAAGTACTTTTCCGCTAAGCCCGCTCCTTGGATATTGTTGCTAAGGTCCCAAAACAAGATGTGTAAAAGCATACTGACACGTGCGTTTTTGGGACAGCACTGTCTTTGTTAGGACATGCGCGTGTTCCTGACCCTGTTCTGATTGGTCAGTTGTTAAGTTTGATTGACACTCCGGAAAGCTTCACTGGTTCTGTTGATTGCTGTGTTGGTTTTCAGTCATTCATTTATGGAATATGTAGACTGAATGGATGCAAGAGTTTGAAAGTCAATTAAACCCATTCTTTTTCTAAATATATTTTGACAAATAATTTCTTTGATTGTATTCAGTAAACGTTGGAAGTAAATAGACAAACATTATTAAAATCGGTGAAGATGAGAAATCTGTGTGAAAAAATGTCCCCAACCGGGATTCTAACCCAGACTTTTTAGCCAACTGGGGTACTGGGAGCATCTGGAAGATGCTTAAGAAGAGGGCGCATCATATTGATCTCTGTTTCAAATGATACTAGTGTTGTATCGGCACATCATAAGTGTGAAATCAATTGACTCTAATGACCACCTGATTCCAACTTCCTACCACACTAAGCTTTTGGACATCAAATTTTTCATGACATATTTTAATCATCCTAAACAAATTTTAGTTCGAGTATTACTGTGGCCTCGTGTTTGACATACTACACAGCTAACAACAAGTAATGACGACCGAATAAATGCTGAAACTGAACTTTTGTATCTGAGTAGGCCTATGTATTTATTCTTTCTTTCCGCAGCACAGTTCGGATCGCTCACTTGATCATCGTTATGGGAGGAAAATCCCACATTTTAAAAATCACTTATTCAATAAACATATAAAACACATTACAATTGATAAAAAAAAAAAACATTTAGAAAACTGCCTAAGGTAACATTCTTAAAATAAATGACAAGGTGGGGGACTAAACCTAAACAGTTTAAAAGGGAAGACAGAGGAAAAGAAAGAGAAAAATTACAGACAAGGAGAGAAGACAAGTATATAAAATTATTGCGAATATAAAAATAATAAATTGCATTTGAAAATCATTTGATGAATAATATATTCTAAGTTATGTCCAAAAGAATCAGAATTACAGTATTATACACCATTTAATAAAACGTAAATACCTATTTCAAAATGAAATCTAACTAAAATTCCTTAATTTGCCAACAATTACGTTAATTTGCATATTTTGTTTTTGTTTATTTACCAACTTGAACAACAAAAAATTCTCGATATAGAAAGACGCTGGTGGCACTCTCCGAAAGTTTCTAACTAGCTTCTAACACTAGGAAAATGATAAATTAGAGGCTTGCGGCAAGTATATAT
>NW_022749771.1:3962-12333 GCF_011630105.1 Anneissia japonica
ATTTATATGTAAGATAAATCAATCTGCATACATCGTTGTTTCGTCCTTTAAGGACTCATCAGTGCAGCTCAGATAAATTTGAGATTGAACCTTAGCTATGAAACAAGCAAGCTTGTAACATATATATTATAATAGAGCTGTAAATAAATTTAATTCAGTGTCTAAATATAGTTGTTATTGCAGTGGAAATCCCTACATTCTTTGGTCATAAAATCTTTCAAATGATCAGCCTACTGTACAAACTGTAATTCAGTGTTTGGACCAAAACATAACACACAGCTCAATGACTTTGGATACAATTAGGAACTACAATAGATCTATCTAAGTAAGCATATACAGATAAAAGTTTTTGACCAAGATTAGGCCTATCTTAATTAAATATTAGTATTTTTAGTAGTTAGGACGGGTGTCTTGAAATGACGTTGCTTATTCCAAAAGGAATGAGACTAAACCTGTTGGTTCTATTCTACAATGGTAGGCCTATTACCATGTTTAAAAAAAATATGAATTATAAGGTTCATCTTAATAATGACATCAAACATGTAACATGATGACTATAAAGTATAATAGATCCGTTATTATACTATTATAAAAATAGTGAATGTTTATGAGTGCAATCGGAAGAATATTTATGTTTGATAGATTGACTGTTCCATTCGACTGTTCCATTTCCATGGTGCGTGACGACATGTGGTAAATAACGAATTTCACGTGATACGAAATCCACCAATCAAATGACAAGGATCTATTTAGGCGTGTTACGAAACACATATTTTTATGTATTATCACTATCAATATAATTGCCTATTTTTTACACACATTTTTAATTGAATATTTGCGTGCAACGTCTTATATTAGGTCCATGCACGAATCGTCATTTGCGCACAGTACGTGCATTTAATTGTGGTGCAGGTTACATTTATCATGAATGATTGATCTAAGTTCCAATGAAGTTTTGCATTATGCCTTAATAAACATTATCAAACAATCATTCAATCAACTATAATAAGCAATAATAATAATAATAATAATAATAATAATAATAATAATAATAATAATAATAATAATAATAATAATAATATATTTAAGCAAGTTTATACAGAGTTCATAAAGTTCTTGACCGAAGATTAACCTAATTAGTGTTTTTAGTATTTATGAGGTGTGTCTTGAAACGATACGCCTATTCCAAAAGGAATGACACTATGTACCTGTTGGTACCGTACTACTTTACAATGTCAAATGGTATTTCCAGTGGAAAAAATGAATTATAAGGTTAATCTTAATAATAACACAGATGCCTCTATACACAAACGACATGGCTTTCATAAGCCACTTCTGCACTTTCTTAGGTTATGAAGTTTTATAAAAAAAAAAAACAAACAAACAAACAAACAAACGCCAATTAAAAGGGAAAAAGCCCGGAGTTACCAAACATTCTCATCACTCAAATTTAAGTTTATATATAAATTTATTAAAAATATACCTAGAAATATTTTTTTCACTTGTGTTCAGATATTGTCACAAGACAAGACTGTTATGGAAAAGGGAAAGATGGAGTAGTGGTTACATGACGTCCAGAGTAATAGGGACGAACACAATCTATCCAAGGAAGCCATAAAAAAAATACCAAGATGAAATTACATAAACCGTCGGTGGGCATAACAATTGGTCGGAGGGCATAAAAACTGGTCAGAGGGCTTAAGCGAATTTTTTATTTAAGACCGAGGGCCGCACACAGACTTTGACACAGTGTGCTTGCAAAAACCTTCATGCACCACTTTTATACCGCTTTCTATGCTCAGCATTTAATTATTTTTACTGATGACAGATATTGGGCCGTAACAGCAATGGGTTTTTTAGCCAAAGATTAAGCGGAGCACACATATTAAGGGTTTTTACTGTATTTTCGAGAGCAGCAAGGAAATTGTATTTTGTATAAATAACAGCAACAGACCTTTCCGCTAAGCCCCGCCCCTTTGATATAAGGTCCCAAAAATTGACCATGTAAAAGCATACTGACACGTGCGTTTGAGGGACAGCACAGGACACGTGCGTACAATGTCAAATGGTATTTCCAGTGGAAAAAATGAATTATAAGGTTAATCTTAATAATAACACAGATGCCTCTATACACAAACGACATGGCTTTCATAAGCCACTTCTGCACTTTCTTAGGTTATGAAGTTTTATAAAAAAAAAAAACAACAAACAAACAAACAAACGCCAATTAAAAGGGAAAAATATAGCCCGGAGTTACCAAACATTCTCATCACTCAAATTTAAGTTTATGCAAATTTATTATTATACCTAGAAATATTTTTTTCACTTGTGTTCAGATATTGTCACAAGACAAGACTGTTATGGAAATGGGAAAGATGGAGTAGTGGTTACATGACGTCCAGGGTAATAGGGACGAACACAATCTATCCAAGGAAGCCATAAAAAATAGCAATATGAAATTACATAAACCGTTGGTGGGCATAACAATTGGTCGGAGGGCATAAAAACTGGTCAGAGGGCTTAAGCGAATTTTTTATTTAAGACCGAGGGCCGCACACAGACTTTGACACAGTGTGCTTGCAAAAACCTTCATGCACCACTTTTATACCGCTTTCTATGCTCAGCATTTAACATCATTATTTTTACTGATGACAGATATTGGGCCGTAACAGCAATGGGTTTTTTAGCCAAAGATTAAGCGGAGCACACATATTAAGGGTTTTTACTGTATTTTCGAGAGCAGCAAGGAAATTGTATTTTGTATAAATAACAGCAACAGACCTTTCCGCTAAGCCCCGCCCCTTTGATATAAGGTCCCAAAAATTGACCATGTAAAATCATACTGACACGTGCGTTTGAGGGACAGCACAGGACACGTGCGTGTTCCTGACTTTCTGATTGGTCAGTTGTTAAGTTTGACTGACACTCTGGAAAGGTTCACTGGTTCTGTTGATTGCTGTTTTTTGTTGTCAACCATTACTTTATGGAAAATGTGTAGACTGAATGGATGCAAAAGTCAATTAAACCCATTTTTTAAAATATACTTTTGACAAGTAATTTCTTTGATTGTATTCAATAAACGTGGGAAGTAAATAATTATAAAATCGGTAAAGAAGAGAATGTCTTCCGCAGTATAGTTCGGATGGGAGTTCGGGTCACTCACTCGATTTTCCTCCTCGTTATGAGAGGAATACCAAATCATTTATTTTTTTTAAAATCACTTTTATTCAATAAACATATAAAACATTACAATTGATAACAGGAAATTTCCTAGGATAACATTCAAGAGAGGAGACCGGGACATTACAGACAAGGAGAGAAGATAAATACATTAAAATTATTGGATGAATAATATATACTAAGATTTGTCCAAAAGTCACAGAATTACTGTATTATATACAACATTGAATAAAACGTACCGGTAATACCCAAAGCTAAAATTTCTTTATTTGCTAAAAATTACGTTAATAAGGCACATTTTGTATTTGTTTTTTTTACCAAATCCAACAACATACACTTTTTTTTTTATAAGAACACACTTTATAAGAACACTAAGGCTGAAATTGCTCGAAAATTAAGAACAAAATAAGAATTGAGACTAGGTAAAATGCCAAATGAGGTTTTTTTTAATTTAATTTTTTTAAATAGAAAAACCAAAAAAATTATATCTGTACTTTATGTGCCGTAGTTGTGACTATGATATCCTCTATAATACACTAAAATTATGTGTACCTGTCAGTTGGGGCCATTTTACCGGCCTTTTTCTGGGCCCATATTTTCCGGGAACTTTTTTTCAGGGGCCATTTTTTTCCCGGGCCATTTTTATCTACATTGCAGTACAGTAGTATACTACTGTACAATAATACTTCTATGTTTCTATGTGTAAAAAGTGTGTAAAATAAGAAGAAAATAATAACATTTTGAGCCTGAAATCGAGCAAATTTTTACTGGTTCTTATTTTTTTTTTAAGTGTAAAAAAACGCTGGTGGCTTTCTCCGAATGTTTCTAACACTAGAAAAAATTATAAATTAGAGACTTGCGGCAAGTCTATTTATATATGAATAGAACCAAAGATACTAGAAATACAAGATAGAGTTCTCGCATTGTAAAATTGAGGCGGAAGTCGTGCCCAACGTAGGCGGCGCCCTTCTTTTTAACCATGCAAGTTTCCTATACTTCGTGCCCAACGTACAGGGCGCCCTTCAGTAAGTATATCCAGACGCAAAAGGCGCCCTTCCTTTTCCACTAATGGAGGAAAACTTTTTCACTAAGAGTGCGTCCGGTCATGCGATTCTGCGCTGTATTGTTGTTTTATTCTTTACTGGTTCATGACTATGCTTTAATTGTTTTGTGTTTTATTTGGATAATAGCAACGATTTCTACCGCCACCAAGGAGGTTATGTATTCACCGATGTCACTGTCTGGGTGTCTATTCCAGTTTGTTTTTATATCTAGTATCTTTGTTGAGAATTGATAATAAAATACGCGACGACTTGGTAACGAAAGTTTGGCAGAAGTTTTTTTAGGTCCAGCTGTAGGGGGCGTCCCATTTTTCGTATTCCCACCATGCATTTCGGTGGAACACGGTGGAACATGGTGGAACACTTTTTTTGTGTGGAGAACTCTATCTTGTATTTCTAGTATCTTTGATAGAACATATATATATTAGGCCTAGACCTATATATCTATGCCTAATAATATTTCAACGTAAACCTTTCACAACTTGTACTCAATCGATCGGTGCGTCAATAAAGAAGCAAACAAGTGGAATAGAAACTTAACAAAGCATAAAATAACAAAATCGTTCACAAAGATTATCAGTAACTTGGGACTTCAACTAATGTCTAAACATGCCTTATTTCGAATGTTGTTTTTTTGCCGTGGTCTTTGCAGAATTCATCAAATCAATTGACGTTATCGGTTAGGCCTACGTATATGTTTTCTTGTAGGCCTACAATATTCATATAATATTTTTAAAAAACGGCTTTAGATAAACCGGTAGAGTGTGACCACTGAAATTAACCGATGATACGACGTTGGCGATCATGGAAATAGTTACTTTTTGTTAGTTAAGTCGATTCCGGGGAACCACGACAGGGTCCTTCCCCATTCTTCCCCCATACCCCCGCTAGCGCCACCTCTGTTGGATAGACGTGTAGGGTCGAAGAACACTGAAGACGTGGTAGTAATAAAGTAGGCAAAAGTATCTCCCAATCGTGACGATTGCAATATTCGGTGAAGTGTCCGTTTTCTTTTCTCGAAGGTCGTCCAGGAGGCTTATTTAATCGATTTTATAGGTAGATAGTCTACTAATAATAAAATTTAAGTTGTGGACACGGGTCCACGTCGTACCGACCACCATAAGTAGTACTAAAAATGTATCCAGCTTCAACATTTTGAGCGCCTTTAAAGTTTTTTTAGACAACTTATTCTGAAATTCCGCCACTCTGTTTAAAAAAAATCCTGGCGAGTGGGCTGCGTTATTTTGTTTGTCAATCCCTAACCGTGGTCTTTAGTCCCAGGGGTGGCGCCAGGATTTGCCAGACGGGGGGGGGAGGTCCCCAGGGGGGAGAAGGTTCCCTCGACGAGGTGTCAGATTTCCCCGACGAAAGCAAAGTGGGTGTGGTTGAGCTTCGATTAAAAAGTCCCGAAAGATGTCCTGGGGGCGAAGCCCCGAAAATTTCGACAATTTAGGGGTTTCAAAGGCTCATTTAATCGATTTTAGAGTCTATTAATATGTAAAAAATACAAATAATATTTTTTTCTCCCCGACGAATTGTGTTTTTTTTCCCCGTCGGGGGTCGACTCTCCCCGACGGGACCAGGGCCCCAACCGGTCCCGCTTGAAATTGGTCGGCGTCGGCCCGCCACTTGTAACTCGCCTGCGGGTATGATTGTTTCTCTCGTGGAGTGGAGGAAAGTTTTGAAGACGTGTTTTACCGGTTTTACCGTAACCAATGCATTCCTAGGCCTAAACACTCAGTTACGCATCATTTTCGGCAGCCGTCGCTATGACTAGGTTTGGGCCTAAAATGTAACACAAGACAGATTTTAAATATTCCGGATTACATCATACAAGATGCTCTAATACATGGAATTCCCGAAATGGAATGATGTACTTCATCGCGGCGTAGCGTTAAACACACAGAACCAAAACCAAAAAATAAACTACGTCTTTTCGTACTTTTACACCATAGGGGTTAGGCTACTTGGCGCGAAGCTTTAATTAATTTCACCATTTAACTGTTGTCTGATTTCACCTATGTTTTCACACGTAAGGAATGAAAACATATTAAATGAGAGATAAAATATTTAGGCCTATCTATCATTTGATGAAATAAATGAACAACGTTATAAAAATACAAGTTAACTACTAAATAGGCGTAGGACCGACTAAATTTGGCAGGACTGATTTGGCTTATGTGGACTACATTTGGCAGGTAATTTTAAAGCCGAAATCGATCCGCCGGACCGATTTTGGCGCCTGACCAAATTTGTGGCGACACGCGCTCTTTAATTCGGACTCCGTTTCGGTGAATTTATGAAGCTACCGCAGGGGAGAGGGAATAGGTTCCCCACATTTCAAAGTTACATGATTTCAAATGCACCCCTGCACTCGACTTGTTAACCGAATCAATTGGTATTTTAAGTAGACTATGGCCTAAAACGAATGAGTTTTCTAAGAAAACGAATGAGATACCTACCCGACTAGGAGTACCTGAAGGAGGATGTACAAAGGTAAACAGTTTATCCGTAAGCGATGGAAGTTTGCAGCCAGTACATTGGTACAGTGTGGTGGGAATCAAGTGTGAGTTGGTGGAGAGAGTTTTGTTTGTTATTTGTCATTTGTTCGTTAATTTTTCTATGGTTATAATAAGGCAATTGAATGGGGCACGTAAATCTGTTATAATAAGGCAATTGAATGTGTCGGGTAGATTTTCCTGTTATAATAAGGCAATTGAATATGGTAAAATAAGGCACATGTCCCTTTTTTTTTCTTTTTGTTGTTGTTGTGGTTATAATATGGTAATTGAATGTGGTAAAATAAGGCACATGTCTTTGTTGTGGAACAATGAGTTCTAAGTGGGTTCGCCTTTCTGGTGTGTGGTTTTGATAGGCTTGGTGTCTTTGATTTTGACACATCACTGAAGTTGTGGAATGATAGGCTTGGTCGGTGTCCTTGAAACACGTTGGAGTCTTTGGAGTGCGATATCGCTCAGTATTCGGTTCCTGGCCCGGAATTTATCAATCTCACCTTAACAAATGTCTTAAGTAAAAAAATTTAAGATGTCCCTAATAAATATCTTAAGCTGATTTATTACCCAATCTTATCAAAATATTGGCTTAAAAGTCGTCTTAGATGGCGCCAACGTACAATCGACTTTCTAATTTTAACCAATTTTTAAGTTAAGCAATATGGATAAATTTGACTTAAGCAAAAAATTGGACTTAAGACGAATTTAAACTGATCTCTAGTTTGATAAATCTGGCCCCTGAACTGCAGTTAGAAATTTACTGCAGCGAATTCTCTGTCCTCTGATTAATCAAAATATGCATGGAGGGCGCTAAACCCGCAGCGGTAACTTAAACTCACTGCAGTAAATTTTTTTCTGCTCTGTGATTGGTTAGAATTTGTTGCCAAGAATCTTGCGGCAGAAAGTTTATATTAAATGAGAGATAAGATATTTAGGCCTATCTATCATTTGATGAAATAAATGAAATGAAAAATACAAGTTAACTACTAAATAGGCGTAGGACCGACTGCCTGTTTACTACATTTGGCAGGACCGATTTGGCTTATGTGGACTACATTTGGCAGGTAATTTTAAAGTCGAAATCGATCCGCCGGACCGATTTTTGACCCTGACGAAATTTGTGGCGACACGCTCTTTAATTCGGACTCCGTTTCGGTGAATTTATGGAGCTACCGCAGGGGAGAGGGAATAGGTTCCCCACATTTGAAAGTCACATGATTTCAAATGCACTCCTGCACTCGATTTGTTAACCGAATGAAGTGGAACTTTTATGTAGACTATGGCCTAAAACGAATGAGTTTTCTAAGAAAACGAATGAGATCAAAGATGGGATACTTACCCGACTAGGAGATATATTCATGAATCATTGCAACATGATCTTGTAATTGAAACAATGGAATTTAGTATGCTTCATGCTATTCTTTTTGTTGTGTTTTCATATACTATACTTTAATAAATGGTCAATAAAATGTGTCTTTGATTTTAATTGAATTGAATATTGTTACCATCTGAAATCTATTTCATAATTTAGTTAAAACAATAATCATTCAATATTTTCTTGCAGCTTCCAGAGTTTGGATAAAACATACCAAGAGAATTGAAGGAAACACGAAGAAA
>NW_022749772.1:0-2594 GCF_011630105.1 Anneissia japonica
ATTTGGAATTCATAACTGAACTTGTAACGTCGATATAAAGCATAAAAAATATGCTTTCTGATTAGATTGTCCTACTACATTGCGTCCTTAAATGCGAACTTTCAAAAGAAACATTACCAAAAAAGCTAACAACCAGAATACAAATTTAGCAACATTTGTTTTAAAATAGAAAAGAAATTAATTAAAATTAAAAACATGGCATACTAATGTAAGATAAATTGGTTTACAAACAAAACAAACTATTTAAATTGGAAATTCAATCGGTATACTACTGTGCATCCATAATCGATCTGCATGGGTTTTAAAAATTAAAACGGCTGTTTTATAGAGTTTTTTAAATACTGTACTACAAAATGCTAGTCTGATGACGTTTAAAATTTCACAACATGAAAAAGATGAAAAACTGCAAAAAGTAATTCAAGTTAGCTCCAGAATAAAATTTAATAATAAATCCATAAAAAAATCGTTCGTCATCAAAAAGTAAAATTAGACCAATCCTTTGTAATATAGAAAATGGTCTAATTTTGCCAAAGGTATGCTTGTTTATATTTTTATAAAAGTTATACAAGAGCATCGAAGTCGTGTAAATACAACGATTTAACCAATTTCGGCAAAAAATCCAGCAAAACAAGCATATTTAGCTAATTCTAGTACAATTGAGCTAAAAATCGTCAAAATTGATGAAAATATCTAAAAAAAGGAATCCGTACTGGGCATATACAGTTCACAATGACGATATAGCGTGTTTGTGTATAATTTTTTTGTTTTCTTTTCAAATTGTTAATAACTATTTAATTCACTGGGTGGTTGTCATGCCTGCGACCTCTGTCCTTAATGAGAGTCTCCCAAATCCTTCAATTTCAATTTTCTTTTATATTTTTTTGTAACATTTTGTTGGATTTAATAATTGATTTGTGATTTTTGATTTCGATCGTGCTGAAAAGTTGGAACTCGAACTACACTGAAATTGCAAATTGTAATGTTAAATGATGTAAAAATAATTTACAGAAGAAGTAATCTTTATGACACCCTATTTTAATATTATTTTCAAATTATTTCTTTAAATTAAGTTGATTTTCATTGCTAGCAAGACCAAGTGTGTGTGTGTGTGTGTGTGTCAGTAGTTAATTACATAACAATACATTTGCATGACACATATCATTTCCATAACTTGCTGCAGCCAATTGTCTTTGATAACTCATTGCTATGGGTTACAAAGATGCTCTAGGCTTTCAGTTGCGATGTATGTGTAATGATACTGTCGTCAATTGTCCTGACCAATTTCCGTAATCGATGCGTTGGACGCAGTAGATTATACTTCGACTAAAATTATTTTAAAATTGAGAGAACCAAGCTTGGTGTTTTCAAGTTCTTTATCTTCGTGTTTTTAAGTTGTAGGTCATAAAGTTTTAAGAGTGTTGTAGAAGCAAGTGTTTTTTCAATTTTGGTTTATTATGATATTGCCAGCCTGTATTCAAATCAAGATTTATGTGTTGCACAAGATATTTTCTATGTGTAGCAATATTTTTTTGACACTTTTCCTATTAGTTTTAGTACAATAATGATTTTCATCATATTATTCTTTGCACTATACAGTATCTTGTTAATGAAGTAAAAGAACGTTCTCATGTAAAGAAACATATAAAGTATGTAATCATCGTAAAAGATCATAGTCATCGTGAAAACATAACAAAAATGTTGTAACCGTAGAATAATTGCAGGAAACGAACTGTACTTAACTTTATGCAATTATCCTTGTATTGCACAATGCAATGATATTGTAATTTTGTATACTAATGATGATCATGTCGACAAGTTGGGCTTTTATATGTGTTTGTAATAAAGTATTTTCTGATAAACCTTTATGTTAATTACGATTTCCTATGCGTTTAATTGATCGATAACAAATAATCGCAACGCCATATGCAAGACTGATGTTACAATTGCCTTCATCTGAAAATTTAAACTCTTAAAAGATTTCTTCTAAATAAATAGAAAATCAATTCAATGGAAAAATGCCACACAATGCCACAACTGCCACATATCTAGACAACATTAAAAGTAAAAGAAATTTTGTGAGTGTGCTGTGTTTGTGTGGGTGGGTGTGAGTATGCGTAGATGGGTGAGTGTGTGTTAGCGTGCGTATGCATTTAGAAACTGTACGGTATTTGCGAGAAGTTAAATAAGTCATGCCAAGTGGCAATTTGCTAATATTTATTTTTTAGATTCCATTGGTCGCAATGCGACGAAAAACCATTGCCATTGTCTTAGAGATTAAACCAGATCGTTTTCATAAATAAGGCACATCGATGAACGTAGAGGTGGCCGCTAGAGCCGGTACACCTAGATTCCGGCCACCTGAGGTGCTCATGAAGTGTCAGAAGCAAACAACAGGTGGGCAGATATTCCCCTTTCAGACAGACCTGCAAAACGGTATTAATACCGTATTTCTCGAACGCCGGTGTTCTATGTGAAAGGGTAAAGACGCGCGCCTAAACGCCGGCTTCAGTTAGACCTCCTCGGGACCTAGTCTAACGCCCGTATTCTTAAAACAAACTTTAGTCGAACTCCGAACTAGAACTTCATTTAGTGCT
>NW_022749773.1:0-526 GCF_011630105.1 Anneissia japonica
CACTGCAACTATGGTATTTTTATACTAAGCAGTTACAGCATTTGCCTTGAGTTCTGGCATGGAACAAACTCACATACCAAATTAAAATAGCAAAAAATTCATCAAAACCCTGATATATTTATATTCTTTTTCACTGCCATTTTTTTGTCTTGGCTAAAATTAAATTGGGTCCTTTGTTTGTTTATATTTAATTATATGTTACATACAAACCATAAAGTCTTTACAAGTTTGCTATAATAATGCTTTTAGGATGATATTAAGACGTCCAAGATGATGTAGTGCTAGTGACATATTTGTTTCTAATCATGTACCTTCATTCTATGAATATCTCAGGAAATCTGTGTAGAGTTTTAAGACCAGAATTGATAAGAGTTGCAACAGCCTTATCAAATGTATTTGTTCTAAAATGATATGCCATTCAAAATTGAACTTGAAGTGGAATCAGTTGTTGTTTTCACTTGCACAGTAGATATTGATTGTTGAAACATCGTGCATCGTCTTAAATTTAATCTGATTGATTGGTTAA
>NW_022749774.1:0-520 GCF_011630105.1 Anneissia japonica
GCCCTTATTCTAACCTAATAATTGGATGTGGACCTCCCCTTGACTCATCTTTGGTAGATATATATTAAGTTAACTGGAAAAGAAAGTAAAAGCTGAAATATAATTATTTCAACTCTATTTGTTTTTTACATTTTCGATGTATTTTACATTCATAGAAATTTTAACTCTGAGTCTGAGTATTGTTTTTTTTTTTATCTTTTTTATCTTCTTTAGGCAAAGAAATAAACCACACAAGAAATCGGTATGCAAACATTACATTTGCTTTCTTTATCTTGTAGGATATTTAACTGAACTTGACTTTATTCAGTATATCACAATATCACTTAAAAGTTAAATTATACCTTAAAATATTGAAATAATTAAAATTAAACGCGACGTTGAAAACCATAAGTGGTATACTAGGATAGCCCATGAATTTTGTATTAAAACTTATTTCCAATGGGCGTCCTTGAGACACAACCAAATGAAATAAATTTAAAAGACCACATTGCATAAAATAGTTAAAAATGCATCTTTGAGG
>NW_022749775.1:0-1381 GCF_011630105.1 Anneissia japonica
AGACAAAATAACATGCGCAAATATTTAACTTAATTTTTTTTTTCTTTTTGTATTTCAGATGCCTGTAAACCCTTTAGAGAGGTCACCATCTACCACTATTCTGGCGCAGTCCCGCATTGACTTCTGTCTAAATTTTTCAAACAATGGATCCGAATCATTTGTCCTGCATGCCATAAATGAACAAGTGCTCAAAAATGGCGATCGAGGCAGTTCTCTCCCCCAACCCAAAGATAAAGGCACGCCTGTTACTGAAGGCAAAACACACTATTAAATTAAAGAGAATTATATTATACAGTATCACACAACTCAAAAACTTAAGTCTTAATAGAGTCAATATGCCTAATGAACTCAAGAATATTATTCCAGAAATGAGGTGCAGAAAAAGAAAAAGCTATCCATATGATTTAGTGGAGTGATGGGGATATGAGTGAAAATTTGTGATGAAGATGTCGGACGTCAAACCGGTATTTTGTGGTGTAACAGGTTCGATATTATATATAAATGGACACTGTAGTTTTCAAAGGTTTAAATGCAAGGAGTAATATTTTGAAAAGAATCCTCTGTTTTATTAAGAACCAATGGGGGGGGGGTCTGGGAGAATAGGAGTAGGCCTAATGTGATCATAACGGGTGTTTTTTTTTTCCCTTGTTTTAATTCCAGCTGATGTATATTGGACACGTTGAAGTACACCAAAGAGAACGCAATTAAAAAGCAAGGAGCACGATCTGTAACTGTAGAAAAAAATGTTAATGATAATTGTTTTGCTTACTAGGTGTATCGTAGTTAAACCACATAATACCAATACTTGTGCTTTAATTAAAGGAATTATTAGCTTTACATTGCCTTTTAATAAAAATATATTTTAAATTTATTATTTCAAACCCGGGTACCTCCGCCAAGAACGTATATATTCACAACCGCTGTCTGTCTGTCTTTGAAGAAGATTACGCAAAAACTTAGGAATGGATCATCATAAAATTCAGTGGAATGGTACATAACAATCTAAGAAAGAAATGAGTTAAATTTTGGAAATAAAGGTTAAATGACATAGAAATATTTTACCCTCGAGCATAAAAAAAATAATGGAATTAACACACGGCCTGCGCGCGTATTGTTCGACGACGTAGCGTTCTACGACGGACAGTGGAGCGTGAAACCGTACTGCGCATGCGAATACATGGGGAAGTCGTTCGTTGTGTGGATTTGACGTTGTGTTGCCTACGGCAACGTGAGTTTTATAAATACGCGCTCGCTGGGGGGTCCTGCATAATTGAGCTTTGATGTTGATACGGGAAGTGCATAGTACGACGTTCATGGTTAAAGCCCCATTCCCGGCAAAATTTCACTAAAAATTGACTTTTTTTAGAAAATATGCATTTGC